>NW_027448355.1:50000-150000 GCF_038048845.1 Mixophyes fleayi
TGTCTTTCTCTCCTGCCCGAGACGTCAGAATGTGGCTCATTACTGCTGCCAGGTAAGATGCTCGATCAGAGAATAAGTCGGGCTTCCTTCATTGAAGACTTACTGTTCTAATGATGTTATTACCTTCCAATCACGTTTCAAATCAGAAAAGAGAACTATAGATAATAAGAGGAGTAATGTCAGAACCTGATGGAATCCATATGCTTATTGGCCATTATGTATTGAGGAGGATTGATGGCCTCCCGTGAGCAGCTATGGAACAGCACCTTACAGTCATATCTGATCCAAAGCCCTGAGATAAGTTTACAGGTGTATGATCCATAGAGGATGTATCTCACCAGATTGGAGCAGTTCCACCCTCTTCATCGGTCTGACACCAATAAGGCAGCCGGGGTTCCACCGATGTTGTTGTCTTTCTGTCCAGATCAAACTTTTTTTCTGGAAGGATTGGTTGGAATTTTGCACTTAAACTCAGAATGGGAAAAATCATAATATTCAGTAGGTGCCTGTTTTGTGGTGGGATATGGTGATCCTGAGACACCACGTGGTGGTGATGGGTAGAGATGACAGGAGCACCGATTTGTAAGTCATGGAATAGTTAATAGGTGTTTTGTGAAGCATGTTGGCCGTTAACTTAGCATTATACCTGATGATGGGCAGCATTTCACTGCTACTAATAAATATCTATGTTTTGTTTGTTTCAAAAGAAGTGGCCAAGTAGAAGTATGTTAAGTTAGTATTGCTGCGGTTTCCACGCTCCTGGATTCGGAGTGTGGGGATAAACACATGTACGGCATTTTCTTCCTGGAGGGATCATTAAAAGCTAAAATAAAAAGCTGGTGTAAACTGCCGTAGGGAGAATTAGTCTATATAGGTTTATGATTCTGAAGTTTTTACACACCCTGTATAAGCATATCTGGATTTACTAAAGTAAAATGAATGTTTAGAGAAATTCTCTGCAGGAAAACAAGTAAAAATTAAAGGCTAAATACTTTACAAAGGCCCAAGGCCTGTGGTGGTCTGGCCATAGAAACCCCCTTCCTCTACTTCCTGTCCACTCACCTCCAGCACCTATTCTTTCCTCTGACCCTGGAAGCACTTGACCGTGGCAGAGAAGCTGTGTAGGGCGCCCATGGTTTCCTCTTGGTTCAACTTGTGCATGTTGTTTTTTCCACAAAATTGACCCGGAAGATGCCGCAGCCAGTGGTCCCTTATCCACCCATCTCCCTCCAGATTTAGTGGCAAATATGTAATCTCATTCTCCTTCTCTAATGATGAGAAAACCTGTATAATTCCCCAATTTCCCAGCATTGTGAGTGCTGCAGTCTGAAGCTGGGTATTACCATGATTATTTCATACATAATTGCTAAATGTTACTTTGTGCTACTGTAAATGGTGGTTAACTGTATTGGTAGTGTTGGGTGTATCTTTATCTGTGATATGGTTTAAATAAACATAATTGATAGAACATTAATATAGAGAGTTAGTCTGTTTTGTAAAGGAATAGTATCCTATCAATGTACTTGTTTTACAATTGTTACATAGCCGTAGATTGTCCCAGGGGTACCATGTGGATTTCTATGCTTAGCGGATTCATGCGTCTGTCTTCAATGTTATTAATAATCACAACACTGCTGAGAAATTGGGTCATTTACATATATGTTGCGCTGAACATTTTGCTTTTCCTCTGAAAGCCTGTAAATATAATGACCCTGTTTGTTATAGGTGTCTCTGGGGCCGAGCGAATCTCATCTAAAGGGCCCGATGCCGGATTACTGAACAGCCTCCAGGTGGATATTGACCCCAGTACAGACACCACCGAGGATAAGAGCAGAGCGTTACTTTCTCCCTCCGAACCTTCATCGCTGCTACAAGACCTTCCTGTGAATGATAACTCCTCCTTCATCCTCCTCAATCTCGCCAGATCAGGTAACCGAGAGCCCATCTGTCTGCCTGCTCTTCTTCTTCATCGTTGTATTCTATCTTTATCTATATATAACCCTACCACCTCTACTGGGAGGCTGTTTCATGGATTCATAGAGCTTTTTTGTAAAAAAACAAATAAATTATATTTGCTTTTAGTCTCCCTCACTTTAATTTTAGATGACAAATCATCTTGTGTTTAAATACACTGGCTTCATGAACTTTTATATATTTAGATCATATCACGTCTGTTCCTTCTGTCTGCCATGGTGACCAGGTAATGCTCTTGAAATCCACCATTATTATTATCAGTATTCCTAATTATTCAATATTTAGTATCCATCCTCAGGGTTGATTCCAGTTTATTAATGTTCCTTTTACTTTAAAATACTGTTCTGACTACTATATTACACTGCTTACTGACCTTCATATCATCAGTTTATCATCCTAAATCCATATATTACATTACCAGTCACTGTGTATTATACTGACTGTTACTACACTGCTATATTACACTGCTTACTGACCTCCATATCATCTGTATATCATCCTAACTCCATATATTACATTACCAGTCACTGTGAATTATACTGACTGTTACTACACTGCTATATTACACTGCTTACTGACCTTCATATCATCAGTTTATCATCCTAAATCCATATATTACATTACCAGTCACTGTGTATTATACTGACTGTTACTACACTGCTATATTACACTGCTTACTGACCTTCATATCATCTGTATATTATATCATCCTAACTCCATATATTACATTACCAGTCACTGTGTATTATACTGACTGTTACTACACTGCTATATTACACTGCTCACTGACCTTCATATCATCTGTGTATTATATCACCCTAACTCCATATATTACATTACCAGCCACTGTGTATTATACTGACTGTTACTACACTGCTATATTACACTGCTCACTGACCTTCATATCATCTGTATATCATCCTAACTCCATATATTACATTACCAGTCACTGTGTATTATACTGACTGTTACTACACTGCTATATTACACTGCTCACTGACCTTCATATCATCAGTTTATCATCCTAACTCCATATATTACATTACCAGTCACTGTGTATTATACTGACTGTTACTACACTGCTATATTACACTGCTCACTGACCTTCATATCATCTGTATATTATATCATCCTAACTCCATATATTACATTACCAGCCACTGTGTATTATACTGACTGTTACTACACTGCTATATTACACTGCTCACTGACCTTCATATCATCTGTGTATTATATCATCCTAACTCCGTATATTATATTACCAGTCACTGTGTATTATACTGACTGTTACTACACTGCTATATTACACTGCTCACTGACCTTCATATCATCTGTATATTATATCATCCTAACTCCATATATTACATTACCTGTCACTGTGTATTATACTGACTGTTACTACACTGCTATATTACACTGCTCACTGACCTTCATATCATCTGTATATTATATCATCCTAACTCCATATATTACATTACCAGTCACTGATTATTATACTGACTGTTACTACACTGCTATATTACACTGCTCACTGACCTTCATATCATCTGTATATTATATCATCCTAACTCCATATATTACATTACCAGTCACTGTGTATTATACTGACTGTTACTACACTGCTATATTACACTGCTTACTGACCTTCATATCATCAGTATATCATCCTAACTCCATATATTACATTACCAGTCACTGTGTATTATACTGACTTACTACACTGCTATATTACACTGCTCACTGACCTTCATATCATCAGTTTATCATCCTAACTCCATATATTACATTACCAGTCACTGTGTATTATACTGACTGTTACTACACTGCTATATTACACTGCTCACTGACCTTCATATCATCAGTTTATCATCCTAACTCCATATATTACATTACCAGTCACTGTGTATTATACTGACTGTTACTACACTGCTATATTACACTGCTTACTGACCTTCATATCATCAGTATATCATCCTAACTCCATATATTACATTACCAGTCACTGTGTATTATACTGACTGTTACTACACTGCTATATTACACTGCTCACTGACCTTCATATCATCTGTATATCATCCTAACTCCATATATTACATTACCAGTCACTGTGTATTATACTGACTGTTACTACACTGCTATATTACACTGCTCACTGACCTTCATATCATCTGTGTATTATATCATCCTAACTCCATATATTACATTACCAGTCACTGTGTATTATACTGACTGTTACTACACTGCTATATTACACTGCTCACTGACCTTCATATCATCTGTATATTATATCATCCTAACTCCATATATTACATTACCAGTCACTGTGTATTATACTGACTGTTACTACACTGCTATATTACACTGCTCACTGACCTTCATATCATCAGTTTATCATCCTAACTCCATATATTACATTACCAGTCACTGTGTATTATACTGACTGTTACTACACTGCTATATTACACTGCTTACTGACCTTCATATCATCTGTATATTATATCATCCTAACTCCATATATTACATTACCCGTCACTGTGTATTATACTGACTGTTACTACACTGCTATATTACACTGCTCACTGACCTTCATATCATCTGTATATCATCCTAACTCCATATATTACATTACCCGTCACTGTGTATTATACTGACTGTTACTACACTGCTATATTACACTGCTCACTGACCTTCATATCATCTATATATTATATCATCCTAACTCCATATATTACATTACCAGTCACTGTGTATTATACTGACTGTTACTACACTGCTATATTACACTGCTCACTGACCTTCATATCATCTGTATATCATCCTAACTCCATATATTACATTACCCGTCACTGTGTATTATACTGACTGTTACTACACTGCTATATTACACTGCTTACTGACCTTCATATCATCTGTGTATTATATCATCCTAACTCCATATATTACATTACCAGTCACTGTGTATTATACTGACTGTTACTACACTGCTATATTACACTGCTTACTGACCTTCATATCATCTGTGTATTATATCATCCTAACTCCATATATTACATTACCAGTCACTGTGTATTATACTGACTGTTACTACACTGCTATATTACACTGCTCACTGACCTTCATATCATCTGTGTATTATATCATCCTAACTCCATATATTACATTACCAGTCACTGTGTATTATACTGACTGTTACTACACTGCTATATTACACTGCTTACTGACCTTCATATCATCTGTATATTATATCATCCTAACTCCATATATTACATTACCAGTCACTGTGTATTATACTGACTGTTACTACACTGCTATATTACACTGCTTACTGACCTTCATATCATCTGTATATTATATCATCCTAACTCCATATATTACATTACCAGTCACTGTGTATTATACTGGCTGTTACTACACTGCTATATTACACTGCTCACTGACCTTCATATCATCTGTATATCATCCTAACTCCATATATTACATTACCAGTCACTGTGTATTATACTGACTGTTACTACACTGCTATATTACACTGCTCACTGACCTTCATATCATCTGTATATCATCCTAACTCCATATATTACATTACCCGTCACTGTGTATTATACTGACTGTTACTACACTGCTATATTACACTGCTCACTGACCTTCATATCATCTGTATATCATCCTAACTCCATATATTACATTACCCGTCACTGTGTATTATACTGACTGTTACTACACTGCTATATTACACTGCTTACTGACCTTCATATCATCTGTGTATTATATCATCCTAACTCCATATATTACATTACCAGTCACTGTGTATTATACTGACTGTTACTACACTGCTATATTACACTGCTTACTGACCTTCATATCATCTGTGTATTATATCATCCTAACTCCATATATTACATTACCAGTCACTGTGTATTATACTGACTGTTACTACACTGCTATATTACACTGCTTACTGACCTTCATATCATCTCTGTATTATATCATCCTAACTCCATATATTACATTACCAGTCACTGTGTATTATACTGACTGTTACTACACTGCTATATTACACTGCTCACTGACCTTCATATCATCTGTATATTATATCATCCTAACTCCATATATTACATTACCAGTCACTGTGTATTATACTGACTGTTACTACACTGCTATATTACACTGCTTACTGACCTTCATATCATCAGTATATCATCCTAACTCCATATATTACATTACCAGTCACTGTGTATTATACTGACTGTTACTACACTGCTATATTACACTGCTCACTGACCTTCATATCATCTATATATTATATCATCCTAACTCCATATATTACATTACCAGTCACTGTGTATTATACTGACTGTTACTACACTGCTATATTACACTGCTCACTGACCTTCATATCATCAGTATATCATCCTAACTCCATATATTACATTACCAGTCACTGTGTATTATACTAACTGTTACTACACTGCTATATTACACTGCTCACTGACCTTCATATCATCTGTATATTATATCATCCTAACTCCATATATTACATTACCAGTCACTGTGTATTATACTGACTGTTACTACACTGCTATATTACACTGATCACTGACCTTCATATCATCTATATATTATATCATCCTAACTCCATATATTACATTACCAGTCACTGTGTATTATACTGACTGTTACTACACTGCTATATTACACTGCTCACTGACCTTCATATCATCTGTATATTATATCATCCTAACTCCATATATTACATTACCAGTCACTGTGTATTATACTGACTGTTACTACACTGCTATATTACACTGCTCACTGACCTTCATATCATCTGTATATTATATCATCCTAACTCCATATATTACATTACCAGTCACTGTGTATTATACTGACTGTTACTACACTGCTATATTACACTGCTCACTGACCTTCATATCATCTGTATATTATATCATCCTAACTCCATATATTACATTACCAGTCACTGTGTATTATACTGACTGTTACTACACTGCTATATTACACTGCTTACTGACCTTCATATCATCTGTATATTATATCATCCTAACTCCATATATTACATTACCAGTCACTGTGTATTATACTGACTGTTACTACACTGCTATATTACACTGCTTACTGACCTTCATATCATCTGTATATTATATCATCCTAACTCCATATATTACATTACCAGTCACTGTGTATTATACTGACTGTTACTACACTGCTATATTACACTGCTCACTGACCTTCATATCATCAGTATATCATCCTAACTCCATATATTACATTACCAGTCACTGTGTATTATACTGACTGTTACTACACTGCTATATTACACTGCTCACTGACCTTCATATCATCTGTATATTATATCATCCTAACTCTATATATTACATTACCAGTCACTGTGTATTATACTGACTGTTACTACACTGCTATATTACACTGATCACTGACCTTCATATCATCTATATATTATATCATCCTAACTCCATATATTACATTACCAGTCACTGTGTATTATACTGACTGTTACTACACTGCTATATTACACTGCTCACTGACCTTCATATCATCTGTATATTATATCATCCTAACTCCATATATTACATTACCAGTCACTGTGTATTATACTGACTGTTACTACACTGCTATATTACACTGCTTACTGACCTTCATATCATCTGTATATTATATCATCCTAACTCCATATATTACATTACCAGTCACTGTGTATTATACTGACTGTTACTACACTGCTATATTACACTGCTTACTGACCTTCATATCATCTGTATATTATATCATCCTAACTCCATATATTACATTACCAGTCACTGTGTATTATACTGACTGTTACTACACTGCTATATTACACTGCTCACTGACCTTCATATCATCAGTATATCATCCTAACTCCATATATTACATTACCAGTCACTGTGTATTATACTGACTGTTACTACACTGCTATATTACACTGCTCACTGACCTTCATATCATCTGTGTA
Organism: Mixophyes fleayi; assembly: GCF_038048845.1. Classification (NCBI taxonomy): domain Eukaryota; kingdom Metazoa; phylum Chordata; class Amphibia; order Anura; family Limnodynastidae; genus Mixophyes; species Mixophyes fleayi. The sequence continues at coordinate 57,988 of NW_027448355.1, forward strand.
TTATATCATCCTAACTCCATATATTATATTACCAGTCACTGTGTATTATACTGACTGTTACTACACTGCTATATTACACTGCTTACTGACCTTCATATCATCTGTATATTATATCATCCTAACTCCATATATTACATTACCAGTCACTGTGTATTATACTGACTGTTACTACACTGCTATATTACACTGCTCACTGACCTTCATATCATCTGTGTATTATATCATCCTAACTCCATATATTACATTACCAGTCACTGTGTATTATACTGGCTGTTACTACACTGCTATATTACACTGCTCACTGACCTTCATATCATCTGTATATCATCCTAACTCCATATATTACATTACCAGTCACTGTGTATTATACTGACTGTTACTACACTGCTATATTACACTGCTCACTGACCTTCATATCATCTGTATATTATATCATCCTAACTCCATATATTACATTACCAGTCACTGTGTATTATACTGACTGTTACTACACTGCTATATTACACTGCTCACTGACCTTCATATCATCAGTATATCATCCTAACTCCATATATTACATTACCAGTCACTGTGTATTATACTGACTGTTACTACACTGCTATATTACACTGCTCACTGACCTTCATATCATCTGTGTATTATATCATTCTAACTCCATATATTACATTACCAGTCACTGTGTATTATACTGACTGTTACTACACTGCTATATTACACTGCTTACTGACCTTCATATCATCTGTGTATTATATCATCCTAACTCCATATATTACATTACCAGCCACTGTGTATTATACTGACTGTTACTACACTGCTATATTACACTGATCACTGACCTTCATATCATCTGTATATTATATCATCCTAACTCCATATATTACATTACCAGTCACTGTGTATTATACTGACTGTTACTACACTGCTATATTACACTGCTCACTGACCTTCATATCATCTGTATATTATATCATCCTAACTCCATATATTACATTACCAGTCACTGTGTATTATACTGACTGTTACTACACTGCTATATTACACTGCTCACTGACCTTCATATCATCAGTTTATCATCCTAACTCCATATATTACATTACCAGTCACTGTGTATTATACTGACTGTTACTACACTGCTATATTACACTGCTCACTCACCTTCATATCATCTGTGTATTATATCATCCTAACTCCATATATTACATTACCAGTCACTGTGTATTATACTGACTGTTACTACACTGCTATATTACACTGCTCACTGACCTTCATATCATCTGTATATTATATCATCCTAACTCCATATATTACATTACCAGTCACTGTGTATTATACTGACTGTTACTACACTGCTATATTACACTGCTCACTGACCTTCATATCATCTGTGTATTATATCATCCTAACTCCATATATTACATTACCAGTCACTGTGTATTATACTGACTGTTACTACACTGCTATATTACACTGATCACTGACCTTCATATCATCTGTATATTATATCATCCTAACTCCATATATTACATTACCAGTCACTGTGTATTATACTGACTGTTACTACACTGCTATATTACACTGCTCACTGACCTTCATATCATCTGTGTATTATATCATCCTAACTCCATATATTACATTACCAGTCACTGTGTATTATACTGACTGTTACTACACTGCTATATTACACTGCTCACTGACCTTCATATCATCTGTGTATTATATCATCCTAACTCCATATATTACATTACCAGTCACTGTGTATTATACTGACTGTTACTACACTGCTATATTACACTGCTCACTGACCTTCATATCATCTGTGTATTATATCATTCTAACTCCATATATTACATTACCAGTCACTGTGTATTATACTGACTGTTACTACACTGCTATATTACACTGCTTACTGACCTTCATATCATCTGTATATTATATCATCCTAACTCCATATATTACATTACCAGTCACTGTGTATTATACTGACTGTTACTACCTACACTGCTATATTACACTGCCTACTGACCTTCATATCATCTGTATATCATCCTAACTCCATATATTACATTACCAGTCACTGTGTATTATACTGACTGTTACTACACTGCTATATTACACTGCTCACTGACCTTCATATCATCTGTATATCATCCTAACTCCATATATTACATTACCAGTCACTGTGTATTATACTGACTGTTACTACACTGCTATATTACACTGCTCACTGACCTTCATATCATCTGTATATTATATCATCCTAACTCCATATATTACATTACCAGTCACTGTGTATTATACTGACTGTTACTACACTGCTATATTACACTGCTCACTGACCTTCATATCATCTGTATATTATATCATCCTAACTCCATATATTACATTACCAGCCACTGTGTATTATACTGACTGTTACTACACTGCTATATTACACTGCTCACTGACCTTCATATCATCTGTATATTATATCATCCTAACTCCATATATTACATTACCAGTCACTGTGTATTATACTGACTGTTACTACACTGCTATATTACACTGCTTACTGACCTTCATATCATCTGTATATTATATCATCCTAACTCCATATATTACATTACCAGTCACTGTGTATTATACTGACTGTTACTACACTGCTATATTACACTGCTTACTGACCTTCATATCATCTGTATATTATATCATCCTAACTCCATATATTACATTACCAGTCACTGTGTATTATACTGACTGTTACTACACTGCTATATTACACTGCTTACTGACCTTCATATCATCTGTATATTATATCATCCTAACTCCATATATTACATTACCAGTCACTGTGTATTATACTGACTGTTACTACACTGCTATATTACACTGCTCACTGACCTTCATATCATCTGTATATTATATCATCCTAACTCCATATATTACATTACCAGTCACTGTGTATTATACTGACTGTTACTACACTGCTATATTACACTGCTCACTGACCTTCATACCATCTGAGATAATTATAATGGTGTAGGCATTGCTTGTCTAGAGTGTTAGCTGTTTGGGACACAACCATCTGTTCTCTTGACCCTCTGATCTGAGGTTCTTATGGCAGCTCTAGGTGGTACTGTAGCAGGTACACGGGAGATTTCTATGTCAGATAACACACATGATCTAGTGGTGGTGCTGGATTACAATGTTACTTTTACCTTCTAGGACTAGGGTCACCTTCTGAGCACCTGGTTTTTGTTCAGGATGAAGCTGAGGATTCTGGGAATGATTTCCTGTCCAATGATTGCACAGACAGCAGCACACCATGGTTCCTGCGGGTTCAGGAGTTGGCTCATGACAGTCTTATTGCTGCTACTCGGGCTCAGCTGGCAAGGAGTGCAAAGAGTGGCAGTAATGGTACGTGGTGCTGCCTAAAAGCTGGTGCCTATTGTGAAGTGCTGGCAACATATAAATAATTGTTAATAATGATTTTCCATTCTTTATATCACAGGTTTATAACAGTTTCTTATATATAATGTAGGACAGAGATACTAATGGCTGCAGTGTCCTGGAGTCGGTGTAATGTGTTAGATGGTATAAACCAACCTGTCAGATTACTGCCACATACTCCATAGCACTGGCTGCTTGTTAAACGATAAGCAGGATCAAGGGGCAGCAGTATTTTCCCTGTAATGATGGGCACGGCGTGGTCTGAATCTCCACTCAGGGATGTGAAGTAAACACCGCTCTTTATCCCATCTTTCCTAGCTGATACCACGCTGAACAGCACCCCTGAGGCTGACACAAAAGCCGTACACTCCAAGAAACGCCTCCGCTGTTCCTTCCACGGCTGTGACCGATCCTTCAGGTGGCTGACACACCTGAAATATCACCTGAAAACCCACAGGTATGTTATCGCTACCAATGTTTTACTTCTCAAACACTCTTCAATCTGAGGTTCCCCAAAGTCTCATTATGATCACTGACTAACTAATAGTGTTGGCTGTGAGCTCTGGTAATAACAGCAGTGTGTTCTGATACAGGACATCAGACTAAATAAACAAGGAAAATGTAATCTGTTATTCCACCAATCTTAACAAAACCTTCTGTTACTTAGACGACCGCAAGCCACTCCCCTCATTACACATTGCGTAATTTCCTTTTCTTGTGCCTAATATAAGATATTTTGGCAACTACATGTGACTATAACCAAAAAGTGCACAGCCCTATCTTAAACTAACCTCCCCCTATGTGTACCAATTAGGAGGCCCAGGAAACCAGCTGTGTTATAGACCATCGCATTTGTTATACAGAGCAGAGGTGTATTACTATTTTACAACATTGGAAGTGATGGTGCCATGCTGCTTGTACAGTTTAATTTAGGACAAAGACCAAGGATAAGTCTACTAAAATTAAAGCAGCCCAAATCTAATAGTATGGGTTCCTCTATAATACCTACTATAACAACGCAGCTATTACACAATCATTTTCTTACTGACACTAACCTAATTTCCTTCCTGTCCCGGACGTTTCAAGAACTCTCCCAACAAGTCTTAAGTAGTCCTCTCCTTAGTAATACCCATAAAATCCTGCGGCTACATACTCAACGCCAACAAATCCATTCATCTTCCTCCGCTTTCAGCGCAGCATGGCGGTGTACCCTTTCACTGGTCGGTAAGGACACGGGTTACATCAATCAATTGCTTGAAGGATAAATTATCCAAAAATACATACACAAGCTACAGTGAAATACCTCCAAGCATTATATAAGTGGAGTACTCGGGGCATCCTCTTCATCTGACCTGCACAGCCCTCCCACACATTATTATTATTATTATTATTATTAATTTTTATTTATAGGGCGCCACTAGGTGTCCGCGGCGCCGTACAGGGACAGACAAGATTACAATACGAGGTGAGACAGCACAGTACAGTAAACAATAATCACAGTAACTCAGTGAGCTCAAGGCACAGCTAGAGGGGAGGGAAGAGGGGAAGGTCAGCCAACAACGGCCCCAAGGAGGGAGGGCACGGCTGAGAGGGAGACCCCCAGGGGGAAGAAGAGGGAGCGAGAGGGGACGCGGGAAGAGGGTCCTCGAGGAGGAAGGCAGGGTAGCTGGCGAGCAGAGTTAAAAGTGGAGAAGACAGGAGGAGAGAAGACCCTGCTCAAAGGAGCGTACAATCTAAGGGGTGGGGTAGACTGACAGAGAGACACAGGGGAGAGAGGGAGAGAAGGAGGAATGGATAGGGGGAGGGGAATGAAGGGGAGTGAAGGCTAGGGGAAGGGGAATGAAGGTGAAGAGTCAGAAAAACAGGTAGGAAGTTAAGTGGGAGACTGGAAAGCTTTAAGAAAAAGGTGGATTTTTAAACACCGTTTGAAACTGGACAGATTGGGGGAAGTTCTGATGGAGCGGGGGAGCTGGTTCTAGTGGAGGGGGGCAGCGCGGGAGAAGTCTTGGATACGCGCGTGGGAGGAAGTGATCAGGGGGGAAGAGAGGCGACGGTCATTGGCAGATCGGAGAGGGCGGGATGGAGCATGAGGAGGGAGGAGATGTAGGGTGCTGTGGAGTTGGCGAGGGCCTTGTATGTGAGAGTGAAGAGCTTGAACAGGATTCTGTAGGGGAAGGGGAGCCAGTGAAGGGATTGGTAGAGGGGGGGAGACAGAAGAGGAGCGGCGAGAAAGGAAGATGAGCCTAGCGGCAGCGTTACACTCATAAAATAATCACAGCCTATAGCTTCCTGTGGGGCATCAGACATAGCCTTATGGATCAGAAGCTGATTTATTTCATTCATTATGGAGTTTATGGCTCCAATTCTGAAGGGATGGAGCTAATTCTTTCATAAATGATGTACTCCTATTCCCCAGTTGGCCATTTTGGGTATAATTACGGCTGTTCGGAGAGTCACTATTGGCCATTTCAGCAGCGACAAGAAAATCCATTTTTCAGATGTTGGGGCCAGCACACATAGGGTTTCTGCACTGGGGTCATGAGTTTGACCCCACAGCTTTCTGTGTGGAGTTTGTTCTCCTCATTTTCCTCTCGCAGTCCAGCTTGTAGGGGATTATTTGTGCAAAATAGTAATGGATCTGTTTTGCAGATATCCATATATTACATCTTACTATTGGTTAGATGCACTCTCTAGAGGAATGTATCTAACAAGTGCTTTATTGAGCAGATTTTTTATCTTTGGGGATGGGGCATATTTAGTACTCTCCACCACATCACAAACCAGATGTCATTGGGTTTAGTTACGTGTAACCTCCAAAGGTGACTTATGCTTTAATTTTCAGAAATGACCGTTCTTTCACGTGTCCTGCGGAGGGCTGCGGGAAAAGCTTTTACGTCCTGCAAAGGTTGAAGGTCCACATGCGCACCCACAACGGGGAGCGGCCCTTCCTGTGCTCAGAGCCTGGCTGTGGGAAGCAGTTTACTACAGCTGGAAACCTGAAGAACCATCTGCGCATCCACACGGGTGAGCGCTTGTAATAATGTGAGTAATGCTGCTTGTGATTGGCTGTCACTCATGACGTCACTACCGACAGGAGAGAAACCGTTTCTGTGTGAGACTGAGGGGTGCGGCCGCTCATTTGCTGAATATTCAAGTCTCAGAAAGCACCTAGTTGTCCATTCAGGTGAGGATGTCTCCTGTCTCTATGTCACCTTCTGCCTTGTCCGTGATTAATATGTTGTCCTTCTATAGGTGTGAAATCTCACCAGTGTCCGGTGTGCGGAAAGAACTTTTCTCAGAGTGGAAGTAGAAACGCTCATTTTAGGAAACATCACTCGGCGAGGATGGAAGGTGGGTGTCTAGCACAGACTACAGGCACTTTATCTGCTCCCTAGTTGGGATATAGGAGAATAGAAATACCCAGGGGAATGCTCCCATAGCTGCCTTCCCAATACGACCACCATTGCTATTCCTAATGTTGTTACCTTAAAAGACGACATAGATAGGAAATTAGATGCCACCATTTACAGAACGTTAGGGGCTTCTCTTAGACCCAGTTTGTCTTCTGCATGGGTCAGTAAGGCTGTGGGAAGGTCTGGAGTCTGATGGGCTCAAATCAGATTTGCCCTCTTTGGAGTATCCTGGGGCAGCGACCATTGATATGTATGGGGCTCCTTAGGGCTAGCCCTTGTGCCTCTGCCTTAGCGGCATGCTGTACCCTATGGCTGCGCACCTAGCAGGTGAATCCATTCTGTACTCCGGTGAAGTCGTATTTGGTTCTGAGGTGGATAAAATATAAAATATATATACATATAAAATATGTGCTCTGAAAGCAGCAAATATTAAAAAAAAAAATTGGGTTTGCCAATAAAGGTATCACTCCTATAATGCTTTTGTCTTTTTTTGACACAAAAGTATTTAACATCACATAGGGAAGGGTGAGTAATTTGAATTGAACTCTGGAGGACACAGGGAGCCAGTGTAGAGATTTGGAAAGGGGTGGAGCACTGAGAGGAAAACTAACTATTCTTAGAGTACATCACGATAAGACTCTTTGCTTGTTCAAGTAAATGGTGATATTCATGAGTGTAAATGATGGCACCTCCCAAATGAAAGAGAGATAATAGATGTTACAATAATGTTTACTAAAGGGAAAAGAGATCATGGTAAATTAATTAGAAAGTAGTCCTGTGCGGTGGTTCCTGGCTTTTTTTTTTACTATGGGTACAATTGTAGGCAATGCAGACAGCACATCAGGGCAACAAAACTGCCTGATGATGTATATAGATGGCTGGAAAACTCAGGAAAAAGCAAAGGTACTGTATTTAGTAAAAATTGCAAGAGGATATGTGAAAGCCAATACATTAAAGTCAGGAGGAAGCTTAGGTGTGTAAAACCTTTAATACTTGTAAGCTGCTTCAAACCAGAAAGCAGGAGTTTCGGTACCTTGACGCCGGTCTCTCCATCTTATTCCAGATCACAGTAACCCTGCAGAACATCTACACCTGAGCGAGGACGCTCTGCAGGGCAGTCACCTTCTCTCTGTGGCGTCGGGGAGACACGCTTATGAAGAAGATGTCTCCATTCTACTAAATTAATGACACTGGACACATTTCTTATTTAATTCTTTTTACCGATCACAGCTTGTAGTCTGTACTTGAAAATAATATTAGTTACAACATAATTAGTTTTCTAAAGAACAAATAGTTGCAGAGTAAAGGAGCTTTGACCTTGAGGTGATGAGGATCCACCCAACCTGCGATGAACGTTATATAAATCTGCGCCTAACAGATGTTTATATTCACTGTGGATCTTATCTGTTACCTCCTGTAATATTCACCAGATCTCTGGGTAGACCACGTCCTTTGTTTTACAAGACATAACAGTGGTGCAGAGAGAAGACCTGACAGGTCCAACTTACTGCCTCAAATGAGGCTTTCTAATCCCTTCCAAATAAATGTTCACAACTTCAACCAGCATATTGTCAGCGGACGTAGTAAGAATGTCCTGTATTACTGTCTGTGTTATTAGGAGAATGTGGCACTGAGAGTTCTTCCACTGAAAGGTGCATCAGTGAATTAATGTCGCCCCCACATCCATATGCAGTAACTACATCTGATATTGATGCATTATATATTCCCTACAGCAGGGCTGTGCGATAGGTGCGACCGGCCAGGACGCAACACTCAAAGGGGGCGCAGTTTATAAATATTTTATCTTCATTTGGTTAAAATTGAGAGCTAGGGGGGCGCCGTTTTTGTTTTCGCCCCAGGCGCTAAAATTGTAAGTTACAGCTCTGCCCTACAGCTTCCCAATTTCTTACCTCTGAGTAAACTATTCCCCTCTCCCCCTCCTGTCACTCTTGTGTCTCTCCCTCTTCTGTATGTGTATCCGTCTCTCCCTTTTGTGTGTCCACTGTGTGCTTGTCTCTTCCCGTCTGTCTCCTGTGTAAGTCTGTCTGTCTTTCCCTCCTGTGTCTGCCCCTCTCATGTTTGTCTCCTGTGTGTCTGTTTCCTTCGTGTCTCTCTCCCATGTGTGTCTGAACCTCCTCCCTCCTGTCTTCTCTCCTGTGTATCTGGCTCATGCCTTTTCTGTTTGTGCCCTCCTGTGTGGCTTTCTTTATTTTATTGCCACAGCGTGTCTGCTGTATGTTGTAAATGCAGAAAGATCATGAAGGTAATGACTATTTATGGCAGTATATTTTGCCACCCTAACGCAGGAAATCATATCTTGGTTGAAGATCGGGGGAAGGCATCAGCTTGATAACTGCACCCATTTAGTGCCATGTGTCTTCCTGTGGAATTGTTCCAAAGGTGAATCATATAGTTCTTAGTTAAATTACAGATTACTGTGTTTGAATCCAAAGTTAGATAACACCCTCTGACCAGAGTCCTGTTTATAAGATGGAGATCTGCCCTCACCACTTACCAGGGGAAGAATGAGCTCCTCCTGTTCATACCGCCCCAGTTAAATCTAGTCCTGAGTGCTGGCTCTGTGCAGTCTAATTGCTGCTCCCAATTTGGCCACCCTGCCCAAACATCCACAGTACACCAAGTTTATTTGAATTTAATGCAGTGTGGAGACTGGTTTTGGTTGTGTATGAAGAGCACGTTTTGTTTGTATATATTCTTGTATTCCATCTGGGTGCTCATCCCTACCCCATGGGGAGGGTGTAACAGTCCTTAGAAGCAATATACACCATTCTGCTTACAAGATCTTGCATATTATCTGCTGTATACCTGTGTCCTACAGGTATAGAGGAGCTGCAGTCGGCAGCAGAGCCGTGTTACATAAGCAGTATACAACACGCACAATAGGTATCCGTGTAGGAGTCTGCTGGGGACAGCGACTACTCTTACAACTGGTGTGCGTCGGCGGGTGTCTGAGTAAGAGCAGAAGGTGTGGTCAGTACTGATGTTAAAAAGGAACCCTAAGCCAGGTGGTAAAACAAAAGATAAACTGATGAGAGAAAGGCTATCTCGTCAGTTTATAACTGGTGGTAGCAGTGGGATTATCCAGGTAACTTTTCGTAGACCAGTTTGGGAGAGCCGAATTACTAGCATAGGTGCATACACAGGATTGCAAAGTACAGCAGTCTGTCCAAGGCGGACCTCGAAATCCTGTGTCAAGCAAGAGGCATTAATATCCTCTTTCCAGCGGCGAGATGAACAACAGATCAGAGGTGGAGGAAGCAACTGATGTGGTCCTGAGAAACTATCCTGTCCAAGGGATGTGGAGTGGCCAGACTACTGTCTCCAAGGGCTGGCAACACCCTGCCAAGTGGAACAGATCCAACCTGCTCGATCATCAGGGGCTCTTTGCTTCTGCAGAGACAACATTCCCCTAGAAACTAAAAGTATGTTGTTTCCAGCCAATCTGATCTTGTGGGGAGCTATTCCCTGACGCTAAACATGATTATGTAATACTATACTGAGAGCTATACTGTGTGGGAGAAAGAGATCTACCCTCATTACTGATGAGGGGAACATTTAAACTGCACATGCTCATAAAGGTCTTGTCTATAAGGCCAGTCAAACTTAGTCCTGATGGCTGAGGTGGCCTAGTGCAATCTACCCTCTGCCAGACGGACCATCCTGCTCAACAGCCACTACAATCTGCAGTATTTCAAGTTCTTATTTGAATTTATGGCAGGGATGGAGCACATGTTGCTGTATTGTGTGTGTGTGTAACAGTCCTTGTAAGGACCACATCTGAGCAATAAACACTAATCTGCTTATAAGATCAGCGGGTAACACCAGTACGAGTGGTTAGTAACAGCAGGTTACTGACTGTAAATGAGAACTCCAAGACATGGTAATATCACTGATGAGTAACACAGAGAAAGCCCGTTCTGTCCGTCTGTCTCATGTGCCTCTTCCTCCTATTCACATGAATTCTATTCTAGTCTGAAGTCACTTTTTTCCCAGGCTCTACAACCCCAGTGGTTCCTAATGAGAGCAATAGATCAACAATCATTTATTCCTGAACTTCATTCATAAACTTCTTTTACACCACAATGTCTGATGGTGAAATTGGTCACTTTCCTGTATTAGATAAAAATAGGCAGAAAGGCTAATAGGTTCTATCTATCTATCTCAGTATTAATGTTTGGAGCAGCACAAATACATTTAAAGGCTCTTTCCAGTAGTTGGATTATTCTACAACCAGATAGTTCTCTCAAGACTGAAACACAGAATACATCAAACTTGATTTTACTAAAGTAAGACAAGCAGCAATTGGTCCTTAATGCTGAAACAAAGAGGATCACATTGAACCAATCTGACTATAAATAGTGGTGCCACAGTGATTCAGTATCTTCTCACAACTGTTATCAGTCAGATCCTGGTCCGTATGTCCGTCCGCCCTGCTGGAGAGTGCGTGTGAACTGTGACTTGGCCTGGAGGACACAGAGGAGGACGTGTATTATAAGGTTGAAGGATAGGAAAGGTATTGTACATTTAATTGGATGACTTACCTTTGTGACACGTTCAAAGAGGAACGGTCTCATTTTCACTTGTCTCTTCATCTGCTCCAGCTCCTCCTTATATTCCTGAGCTCTCTTACGGTCCGACTGTCTAGAAAATCGGTGACCATTAGAATAGTGTTTTTCGTCTCCACACACCTGTAAACACTCATTCAGGGCCTCGGGCAGAGCTGGATGCATCAGCAATGGTCACATATAAACCAGGCAGATATCAGGCGTACATTAAACGCATATCTAACCTGTGCAAGATACGGCTGTGTGATTGTAGTGTAATTAAGTGGGGCTATTGCAGTACCCATAAAACCCACAATGGTATTCCCCTTGTGGCTATTTCTCAAGTATAGCATTACAAAAATATAAATATATTTATAGTGTGCGCTTGCAGTGGTACTAATTAAATGCGCAGTTTGGACTTAATTAATTAGAAACCCTTACAGCTGTCTCGTTTGAGTGCAATGGAAATCTGCTTTTCAGGGTTGTAAGTAAGACACATTTCATATATCCACAAACGCATGTTAATTAAGCACAGTCACTTATAAGACAGCCAATGAGAAGCGTCTAGCTAATGCTGCTCGTCCTCATCACTGCCGCAAGAGATACGCCTCCTGCTAGACGCACAGCAGTCTGCGTCCAGGTCAGTCGCACTCACTATATTCGGCCTACGATTGACCGCCCATTACGTCTCTCGTGCAGTCACAAGTGGAGGTTGTCTCTGAGTAGAGGGATGCAGGGATGGCAGCGTGTCGTCTTTTGTGCGCAGTACGGAAATCCGCAAGAACGGATGAATAAGTCCAACTGTACATAAGGCCCTATGTGTCTATGAGATACGATGAAACGGTACGGGACCACATCATCCAGCATGTACAGCCCAGTACAACATAATAAGCACAACAAAGAACACATAAACTCTGCTGTAAATATAATATTCTGAATACAAACAATCAGATCTACACAAACAGTTTATATTTGATACAGTCATGTACCTCTCCCATCAGGAGATCAGCGTTGGTGTAAGTGGGCACCAGATATGTCTTGTTATACTTTCTAGCACCACCATGATGGAGCCATTTCATATACATACTCGCTGCGTTTCATCTATTGCGCATTTCTAGTGATTTGTAGCACAGTTATTCTCCACCCACCCTGTGGGAGACGTCCTTTTTATATAGATTTTATGGAATGATTATAATGTATCTGTTTGTCATAAAGGCTATTTGATGCTGTTACACATTTATTTTTATTAATATATTTATCTGGCGGTCACACATATTTGAGAGTGATGTTCTTTGGTAATTTGCCCATCGTCGGTCCAGGGTATTATACTTATATATTGCATTGTTGGATTGTATTTCTGTTTTGGACACTGTGGATCTGCCTCTAACAAAGGAAGACTGGTCCATGGGCCAGGCCGGGGACCCTCCTCTGAGATGAGCAAGCCTTACATAAGCTCCTTCTTGGGTAAGGAAGGCGACGAAATGCGTAGGGTAAGGGTTGCTTGGAAGTGTCTCATTCAGTGACGCGTCACTCCGGTCTCCGGACCAGGTGAAGCATTGCACCAACTCACTAAAACACCACTGCACTGGTGCTTGTTATCTGCATTTCAATATATTGGTTGTCTTTTATCACAGATGAGTGGCCCTCTGTTATTGTACCATTAGTGGGAGTCGGTCTCTTACAGTTTTTATTATATTTAATTTGGACATTATAATAATGCAATTTTAGCCTATGGAGCTTTGTCCATTTCTTCCTACAGATCTTTATCTGCATATTGGGATTCGTGATTGACTTCTAGACAATTTTTCTCAATGGCCACAACACCAATTCAGTCCAGACAACAACTACCAGAAGAAATGAGTTCATATAGTTGGTTGGGTTCAGTCTGGTCCTAGGACAGTACCTGTAATCTCTGGGGTCTAGCACCATATTGGCCCTCCTGGGACTCCCCACATTCTAGGTACAACAGAACCTGCTCAGAGTCCCCGACTAAAGTATCACCTACCGATTCTGTCTCAGTGTCTCCTTGTTGGCGTCTGCCAGGGGTGTGTGTGGATCTATGGCTTTTGCTCGCTTGGAGAGTGATTTCTGCATTCCGAGGGCTTTCTGTCTGTATTTACGCAGCCACTTCTCTCTTTCTAGGTCCTCGTTGTCTCTGTCCTCTAGTGATGTTCTACAAAAGAGGGAAAGTCTCTGTCAGGATTATTATACATAATTATTATACGATTTCCTGCTTACTGCTGATCATTGTATGTTAAGAGAAAACAACATGAAATGTGTTTTAATGTGAAGTCAAATTATACGTAATCTGTGATGCCTTATAAATGATGATGATGTAAGTACAGCTGCGGTCTACAGTGTGTATAGCACTGTGTAATTACAATAATATAAGGCACCTTGTGACACTTGTACAGCTAGAAGCCGTCCACAGAGCCTTTGCTGTGGCATCTGGTCATTAACTTCACCCTATTGGAACGTTAACCACATTTAGGTTTAAAGTTGGGGCTGTACTTTGAGTTTATAATCCCACAGGGGGGCATTTTTGATTCTGTTATAGACGTAACAATCACTGTGTCCCTCTTTGGTAATCTACATAAGCTATGACAGGAAGCCTTCAGTATACCTGCAGAACCAGTCTACATTATAGATGATCCATCTATCTGTATATGGGCATCATGAAACAACGGGTCCAGGATTTAGGTTGAATGGCATGCACTGTGGATGATAACACTGGCACCTTGTTGTAAATCATGTGTTGGTATAGAAGATGGAGCCCTCAGACTCTATAACCGTGGGCACAGGAAGAAGCAGCACTAGTCTCACCAAAGAGGACTCTGGGATATTTATATTATTGGCAGAATGCGGACAAAGAGCACATTCACATGTAGATACATTTGGGCTCATAATATCACGTATGTTGTGTGATCAGTTTATACAATGTTATCATCAGAACATTGGAATTGTTACTACTACTGTGAAACATGAACGGAGCTGGATATCGCTTGTCAGTGATTGTGACCAGATCAGCTGTATAATAAGCAGCTATAACGCAAGTGTTGAATTATACAAAGACGGTGTATTATTGTACAATTTCAATAACCACAGTTACTGATTGACATACTAAGGAACTTCTGTCTATTCTGGAAACGGATTGGGGCTGTTTTTACAGTTGGAGTTATTAATAATTGTGTTATAATCATATATGGATACAGTGAGATCCATTGTCATCTGAATCTGAAGATCATTTTTATGTTTCCAACAGCTGGAGCATGTATTAAACATCACTACTCCCAGTAATCATTAGATATACTAACCTAAGGTACACTGGATTACTGCGTGTCATTCACAGCTGGAGCATGTATTAAATGTCACTACTCCCAGTAATCATTAGATATACTAACCTAAGGTACACTGGATTACTGCGTGTCATTCACAGTTGGAGCATGTATTAAACATCACTACTCCCAGTAATCATTAGATATACTAACCTAAGGTACACTGGATTACTGCGTGTCATTCACAGCTGGACTTCATTAATTGTGGATCTTAGGTGATGCAATTCTAATTTATCGATACAGTTATTCATCCTGATGTGAATCTAGAGATTAATCTTGCATGTTTCACTAGTGAATCTCAAACATATGCTGTAGTTTGTTTATATATAACAGGTATATAAGGTTAGTTTTGGGATGTGTGTGCTGAATTTCTGACTACATTTCTGTATTAACTTTTTTTTATGATCTATTACATTATATAGTTTTTAACATATGTAAGATTGGAGACAACTCTGTTATTGAACACAATATTCTGCCTAATTACATTTTATTTGTTTAATTGATTGGGACAAAAACTAGTTCTTCAGCACTGTTAGAATGTTAGAATAATATATTAGAATATATAACGCTTTTATGCACAATGCCTTATATGTTCCTGTTTCAATTGTAAGCTATCGGCACCAAACTTATTTGCAGAGTTTATATATGTTAAAGATAAATGATGTGAAGTAATTAGACCTGATGGCAGCCTCTCTCCTCTTGGTGGTATCGGTTATGTACACTGGAAGGGTATTCGGTGACAAGCTGGAGAGATGGGTGGAATATCTCAGTGGCCCTGGGACCTCAGGAGCATCCTATAGACACAGAGTAACAATGAAACACTTTCTTGGAGATCATATAATGTTCCACACAATTATACCAACAGATGAAGTGAAAGGTAACGAGCTGCTGAAGGTCAATGGGCAAAAATGCCCAACATTTATATACTGACAGTTCTAAATGTCTTTCAAACGGCCACTGGTCTGACCTGGCATAAAGCAGCTGCCATTTTATTTAGTCACAATTCTTACTGCCTTTTAGAAATGTTGTGCCAAGGGTCCTGCTTATAAACTCCACCCCTTTCCCTATGAAGCCCCACCTCTGAGGTACAGGAAATGACCAATGGCATCGCACTCACCTGTGTGATCTCTGTCTGGCTCTTCCTGTCCATCAAGCTCGATGTGCGCAGATTGAAGGGTTTACTCACTGTAGGTTCCCTGACACTCTGCTTCTTTAGAGAGAGCTTCTGAAAGTTTCTGTAGAGAGCTGTGAAGTCCGGAACGGACGGATTTATGCAGGGCTGGAAAGTCAGGTTCTGCTGTAAGAAAGCCAGATGTCGTTGTCTGGTTCTCAAGCTGCTTCTGGAATGTGAGTCCCTGGTCCCATGGCTGCTGGGTATAGGGGACGAGGAGCTCTCAAGTAGCTCCTTAGCTCTAATTTGACTATTGATCTTTCTTAGGAGCTCAGCTTCTGTGTAGATAACAATGGGGAAATGACAGGTAATTGCCAGCTTCCTGTTACACAGATTAATGCAGGTTTTATCTAACTAGACTCCGCCTGCCTCTAAGGCAGCTAATCACAGGGCCTGTGGCGGATTCATCACTACTCACCTTTCAGCTTGTCACTGACGGTAGGGTCCAGAACAGATTTGGGAATCGAGTTCCTGATGCTTTGCTTCTCCTGGGTTGGAGCCTTTACCGGCCGTTCTGCTGGTCTCCTTCGCTCTTCTGATAGAAAACGGAATGGTTTTTGCATAGATGCCAGCAGCTCTATTCTCTTCTGTATTCCAGATTTTCTCCTTTCTTCATATTGTTCCATTATCTCGTTGTAGAGAGGCAGGAAAACATGGGCTGGCACCGGCTGGGCACGGAACTGTTTTAAGCATTCAGCGTTGTCCTCATTCCAGTCATCTGCTGGGTCTGTCCAGGCCTTAGTCATTTCCTGTCTTTTCTCTGCTTCACGGACAGTCATATGAAAAGGTTGGGGCACAGTGAACGCAGGGTCTTTCTTGGTTGTCTTGGGCTTTGGGTAGGTATTTGGGAATGGACTGTAAGAAATATTAGAAATCTGTTTGCTAATTATTAGATTATAGTGGACCTAAAATGCAGTTTTCAGGTATTTTTATGCATTTGAATGTCTGAGCGCAAAGAAAATGTATTTATTCTACATTAAGGACCTGATTTAGATTTGGACATGTCCAACTGTGCAGCAAAACTTTAAATTAAACGTAACTTACACATTGAGGCCCTACACCTATCAGTATGTTTTTGGAGTGTGAGAGGAAACCAGAGCACCCAGAGCAAACCCACGGAGAATATACAAACTCCACACATATAAGGCCATGGTCGGGAATCAAACTCATGGCCTCAGTGCTGTGAGGCAAAGTGCTAACCAATGAGCCACCGTATTAAGCATGATGTCACCCTTCAAAAGCAGAATCTAGCAACATGGTGGCACAGAGGTTACCATTGCTCCCTCATAGCACTGGGGTCATGAGTTTGGTTCTTGCAAGGGCCCTCTATGTAGAGTTTGTATGTTCTCCCCATGTCTGGGTGCTTCAGAGACATACACGGTAGGTTAATGGTCACAATGGACATGTGTGTTTGGGGATTTACACTGTAAGCTCCAATGGGCAAGGACTGATGTGAATGACTACAGATCCTTTGTACAGCGCTGTGTAATATGATCAGTACTACATAAATAAACTACAATAAAAATGTAGCGCCAGGCTGGGCGGGTCACACTATATTGTCATAATGTAAGCTCAGCCCCAGGCCTATTAGCATGGGGTGCAATTCCTGAAGGGAACATGTGCTGAATAGCATGTATTGTTCAAAAGTCATTAACCACTGGAACATGTAGTATCTAATTAAAAGGAAAAAAAATACATAAACAGAATGTTTCAGCATTTCAATTAAAAAAAAATCTCCCCAAAAAATCCTTGATTACCTCTTTATAAGTCTCCTAAGTTCGTAGGGAGCGACGAGGACTTGTTCCCTGCAGCTAAGATAACAATTAATGAAGTGGCTTGTGTGTGATTAGCAGGAGAGTGGGAATACCGCTGTGATTGGCTGGAGCGTGGGAATACCACTGTGATTGGCTGGAGCGTGGGAATACCGCTGTGATTAGCTGGAGAGTGGGAATACCGCTGTGATTGGCTGGAGCGTAGGAATATCGCTGTGATCTGCTGGAGCGTGAGAATACCGATGTGATTGGCTGGAGCGTGGGAATACCGCTGTGATTGGCTGGAGCGTGGGAATATCGCTGTGATTGGCTGGAGCGTGAGAATACCGCTGTGATTGGCTGGAGCGCGGGAATACCGCTGTGATTGGCTGGAGCGCGGGAATATCGCTGTGATTGGCTGGAGCGCGGGAATATCGCTGTGATTGGCTGGAGAGTGGGAATACCGCTGTGATTGGCTGGAGAGTGGGAATACCGCTGTGATTGGCTGGAGAGTGGGAATACCGCTGTGATTGGCTGGAGCGTGGGAATATCGCTGTGATTGGCTGGAGCGTGAGAATACCGCTGTGATTGGCTGGAGCGTGGGAATACCGCTGTGATTGGCTGGAGCGTGGGAATATCGCTGTGATTGGCTGGAGCGTGAGAATACCGCTGTGATTAGCTGGAGAGTGGGAATACCGCTGTGATTGGCTGGAGCGTGGGAATATCTCTGTGATTGGCTGGAGCGTGAGAATAGCGATGTGATTGGCTGGAGCGTGGGAATACCGCTGTGATTGGCTGGAGCGTGGGATAATTATTTTTATTCCAATTTCACTTCAGGACTGGAGTACCTGTGGATTTAGCAGACTATGAACTGGTAAATGAGGGATTTGCAGGAGTATTTGTTTTAATTAAAATACTAAACTTATTAAGGATTGTGGTTTTGTTACTATTGGGAAGTTTTGTGGAACTACATGTCCTAGTTGGCCATAACTGCTATGTCATGCTGGTGTGTGTAGTTCACAACAGTACTTGATGATTTTTGGGCAACACACCAATACCCTGGCATCCGCTGGACAAGGTTTTTGAATTCCCCCCCACACTGACCAGAGTGAGGTTGGTTTCCTATTATGATGCTGTCAGTCTCCCTAATATATTGTGATCAGCCCAGCCTGAGTCTGGTGCTGGCTGACTCTACCCTTGTACAAGTGGTGTTCGTCCATCTTACCTCCGCCACCTGTGATATATGATATGAGTATCAATAGCATAAGCAGCACAGTGCTACCTTGTCACTACTGGATGGTGCCCAGAGGAGGGCGGGGCTATATATATCAGCCCCTGTGAGTAATCCCGGCCTCCTGACTTTTAAATCTATTCACATTTCCTTTTCTGATAAGCATTCGTGTTCACTGTCCATTAAACATTACATTTGTAAAATTCAATATATGCCCAACTGATTCACCCTTCACGTGCCCCAAGTGCCGCAGGAAGTGACCGTACATTTAGATAATTTCAGGGAGAAAACGGACAAATCCAAAATACAATATTGTGTTTTTTAAAAATATTAAGACTTACTTCTGTAATCCCTTCATATATTCATTCTCCTGGCCATAGACAGCGGCACTGGAGAACAAATGGTCTAACGCAGGTTGCTGGTGAACCAGTGCAGCCTCATACAGAGTGTTCAGTTCCTGCACATAGGAGCTGTTCCTGATCTTTAGATCCTGCAGCATGTCTTGTATATCCTGTTCATCCTCCTCTCCATCCACATAGTCCATCAACCTGGCCACTCTGACTTGGGCTGTGTCACCAGTCTCCTCCTTCCAGGTCATGGTGCGTCTAGAAGGAAACATTATATAAGCAACGCCTGTATATCTCAAACTGCTTCCCTACTGGTGCACGACTGTGGGGAACTGAACCGTGGCCTGTGAACACTCAGGAAAGACATGATGGATGATTGTATACAGGACTGCTCTAGACCCAGCCAAAGCTTAGGGACCACGATTTTTATAAACATCCAACCCAGGACTCCTTTCCACCATCAACCACAAAAGCCCATGACCGCAAAAAATGTGTAATAACCAACAACCTTATTTAAAACTAATTTCATTTCACACATTTCTAATCCTTCCACATTCTATTTCTAAATAATCTTAATATTTTGCTTGGCTATATATTTTCAATATAATTGCTAATAAAGCTAAACATTTTATAAAACATTTTTGATAGCGCCACACAGTGGACATATTCTGTTCTCTTTTTTCTCGAAAAATTAGCCCAGCCAGATTTCACACATATATATTATTATATATATCATCATCATTTATTTATATAGCGCCAGCAGATTCCGTAGCGCATTACAATTGGGAACACACAGTGATAAAACAATCATGGGTAATACATCCGTAGAGGTAAGAGGGCCCTGCTCACAAGCTTACAATCTATGGGACAATGGTTTGATACACAAGGGTAAGTCTTACAAATTGGCACACACTTGCATTCTGACAAACATGTACGATATCTATTAATGGTATCTCATATTGTCACAGCTAGACCAACTATATAAACCTACTTCATTGCGGTGATTCACCGCGAACGATCCCCCCCCCCCCCACTTCTGGGTCTGATATTCCCATGAGTAAGCCACACAGGCGAAACGTGTGTCGGGCTTTACGTCACGCTAGGTGACGTCAGACCCAGAAGTGGGGGGGGGGGGGGGATCGCTCGCGGTGAATCACCGCAATGAAGTAGGATTATATAGTTGGTCTAGCTGTGACAATATGAGATACCATTAATAGATATCGTACATGTTTGTCAGAATGCAAGTGTGTGCCAATTTGTAAGGCTGTTACTCGCACTACCAAGTGGTTGAAGTTATCAGAGCTAGTGCTCGGCTACTCGGACTACCAAGTGATTACAGTTATCAGTGTTACTAATGGGGTATAATAAGCGCTGATATTACCTATCAGTCTGGGATTACTACCATTTGACAAGTAAAGCAGTTATCTAGCTAACAACATCAATCTGTTCAAACACAGGTAGACATGTATTCACTATTCACCCTGATACCAATAGAAAGGGATGAATATATCTCTACCCCCGTCATAACTATAAGGGCAGTGGGTAGATTCAAGGAATTTATTGGCAGCAGATATATGTTAACACCAATCCAATATATGAAAGTATGAACAATTTCAATAGATACACAAGTATGGTGATAATAGGAAGCTACTAGATACACAGCTGGATATATAGCTTGATTAAAACATTGCCTTGTATATATAGTACTCTTAATTCCCCTAGTTCAGTGTTGGCTAACCTGTGACACTCCAGGTGTTGTGAAACTACAAGGCCCAGCATGCTTTGCCAATATATAGCAGCTTATAGCTGGAAGGGTATGCTGGGACTTGTAGTTTCACAACACCTGGAGTGTCACAGGATAGCCAACACTGCCCTAGTTAGTACTCTATGTATCCAGTGTATCTCACATGTTCTCTTCAAATGTATAACATCCTTATGGGCCACTGGGACTGGGCAATACAGTCTTCTACAGCAATATAAGGAGCCCACCATTATAATAAAAAGCTTCCAGTCATAAGGATGACCTCTTGCTCATGTTAACTACAATATAGATTATTATGTATTGGGAATTTAATCCATACCATTGAGTATAAACTACTTAGCACAGACTACACCACTACCTTGAATCACATGAACTCCAGCCTCTCCCCTGGGTCTATCTTTTTACTCACTGTTTTTCTTGTCTTTTCACTATTTTTCATTATAATTCACCTACTACTAGTGTATCAATGAGTGTTTTTTAAGATTACCATTAAAGACAAGTTTTAATGTATTCAATTTGGGCATATGACTGGAGTTCTCTTCTCCTTTATATGATTTGATTCATGCTGCACGTAGCACGCCCTCATTAATCTGTATGTCCAATGAGGATGGTCCAAAACCTAGTGCAGAACCAAACTTGTTTGTTCTACGTGATTTAGGATATCATAAATTAGTGTAAATTTTGTTAAGTATTAATTGCATTTAAAATCTAAGTTTAAAGAACATCTCACATCCTGATGTTAATGATTGAATTAAATATTTCAGACTTTTTGGGGCCTGGTCGGAAAAGGAGGCTGGTTTACCCCCCTGCCGGCTGTGTCCAAAACTGTATAAAAATTAGCAGTTTTAGTAATATAATATAATATAATATAACATAACACAATACAATACAACATAATATAATATAATATAACACAATACAATATAATAAAATATAATATAACATAATATAATATAACATAACACAATACAATATAATATAATATAATACAGTATAACATAATATAATATAATACACATAACATAACACAATACAATATAATATAATATAATATAATACACATAACATAACATAATATAATATAATACACATAACATAACACAATATAATATAATATAATATAATACACATAACATAACATAATATAATATAATATAACATAATATAATATAATACACATAACATAACATAATATAATATAATATAATACACATAACATAACACAATATAATATAATATAATATAATATAATACACATAACATAACATAATATAATATAATATAACATCATATAATATAATATAATACACATAACATAACATAACATAATATAATATAACATAATATAATATAATATAATACACATAACATAACATAACATAATATAATATAACATCATATAATATAATATAATACACATAACATAACATAACATAATATAATATAATATAACATAATATAATATAATATAATACACATAACATAACATAATATAATATAATATAACATCATATAATATAATATAATACACATAACATAACATAATATAATATAATATAACATAATATAATATAATATAATACACATAACATAACATAACACAATATAATATAATATAATATAATATAATACACATAACATAACATAATATAATATAATATAACATCATATAATATAATATAATACACATAACATAACATAACATAACATAATATAATATAATACACATAACATAACATAATATAATATAATATAATACACATAACATAACACAATATAATATAATATAATACACATAACATAACACAATATAATATAATATAATATAATATAATACACATAACATAACATAATATAATATAATATAACATCATATAATATAATATAATACACATAACATAACATAACATAATATAATATAACATAATATAATATAATATAATACACATAACATAACACAATATAATATAATATAATATAATATAATACACATAACATAACATAATATAATATAATATAACATCATATAATATAATATAATACACATAACATAACATAACATAATATAATATAACATAATATAATATAATATAATACACATAACATAACATAACATAATATAATATAACATCATATAATATAATATAATACACATAACATAACATAACATAATATAATATAATATAACATAATATAATATAATATAATACACATAACATAACATAATATAATATAATATAACATCATATAATATAATATAATACACATAACATAATATAATATAATATAACATAATATAATATAATATAATACACATAACATAACATAACACAATATAATATAATATAATATAATACACATAACATAACATAATATAATATAATATAACATCATATAATATAATATAATACACATAACATAACATAACATAACATAATATAATATAATATAATACACATAACATAACATAATATAATATAATACACATAACATAACACAATATAATATAATATAATACACATAACATAACACAATATAATATAATATAATATAATATAATACACATAACATAACATAATATAATATAATATAACATCATATAATATAATATAATACACATAACATAACATAACATAATATAATATAACATAATATAATATAATATAATACACATAACATAACATAACATAATATAATATAACATCATATAATATAATATAATACACATAACATAACATAACATAATATAATATAATATAACATAATATAATATAATATAATACACATAACATAACATAATATAATATAATATAACATCATATAATATAATATAATACACATAACATAACATAATATAATATAATATAACATAATATAATATAATATAATACACATAACATAACATAACACAATATAATATAATATAATATAATATAATACACATAACATAACATAATATAATATAATATAACATCATATAATATAATATAATACACATAACATAACATAACATAATATAATATAACATAATATAATATAATATAATACACATAACATAACATAACATAATATAATATAACATCATATAATATAATATAATACACATAACATAACATAACATAATATAATATAATATAACATAATATAATATAATATAATACACATAACATAACATAATATAATATAATATAACATCATATAATATAATATAATACACATAACATAACATAATATAATATAATATAACATAATATAATATAATATAATACACATAACATAACACAATATAATATAATATAATATAATATAATACACATAACATAACATAATATAATATAATATAACATCATATAATATAATATAATACACATAACATAACATAACATAATATAATATAATATAATACACATAACATAACATAATATAATATAATATAACATAATATAATATAATATAATACACATCACGCTGTCACTCACCGGCCCCTGCTCGGTACTAAGGGCTCCAGCTGTTTCCAGACATTCCATTGGACGACAGTTACCAGGGAAACCAAACACAATCCGGCCCACAGGAAATCACATCCCTCTCACTGAGACACCGAGAGGTCACGTGATCTGACAGTGCTGATTGGACGCTCTTTCCACCAATCGCTGGTTAGATACCAGAGCAACACCAGGGTAAAGCGCGAGATACCGGTGACGTCATCAGATCTGCGACCGCAGTGTTTATCAGGTGCGACCTTCACTCATTTACCAGCAACCCCACACTACCCCCCCCCGTGTATAACACTGTGCCCCCCCCATCTGTGTATAACACTGTGCTCTAACCCCCCCTCTCTGTGTATAACACTGTGCTCTAACCCCCCCCCCCTCTCTGTGTATAACACTGTGCTCTAACCCCCCCCCTCTCTGTGTATAACACTGTGCTCTAACCCCCCCCCCTCTCTGTGTATAACACTGTGCTCTAACCCCCCCCTCTCTGTGTATAACACTGTGCTCTAACCCCCCCTCTCTGTGTATAACACTGTGCTCTAACCCCCCCCTCTCTGTGTATAACACTGTGCTCTAACCCCCCCTCTCTGTGTATAACACTGTGCTCTAACCCCCCCTCTCTGTGTATAACACTGTGCTCTAATCCCCCCCCCTCTCTGTGTATAACCCTGTGCTCTAACCCCCCCTCTCTGTGTATAACACTGTGCTCTAACCCCCCCTCTCTGTGTATAACACTGTGCTCTAACCCCCCCTCTCTGTGTATAACACTGTGCTCTAACCCCCATCTGTGTATAACACTGTGCTCTAACCCCCCCCCTCTCTGTGTATAACACTGTGCTCTAACCCCCATCTGTGTATAACACTGTGCTCTAACCCCCCCTCTCTGTGTATAACACTGTGCTCTAACCCCCCCTCTCTGTGTATAACACTGTGCTCTAACCCCCCCATCTGTGTATAACACTGTGCTCTAACCCCCCATCTGTGTATAACACTGTGCTCTAACCCCCCCTCTCTGTGTATAACACTGTGCTCTAACCCCCCCCCTCTCTGTGTATAACACTGTGCTCTAACCCCCCCTCTCTGTGTATAACACTGTGCTCTAACCCCCCCTCTCTGTGTATAACACTGTGCTCTAACCCCCCCTCTCTGTGTATAACACTGTGCTCTAACCCCCCCTCTCTGTGTATAACACTGTGCTCTAACCCCCCCTCTCTGTGTATAACACTGTGCTCTAACCCCCCATCTGTGTATAACACTGTGCTCTAACCCCCCCTCTCTGTGTATAACACTGTGCTCTAACCCCCCCTCTCTGTGTATAACACTGTGCTCTAACCCCCCCTCTCTGTGTATAACACTGTGCTCTAACCCCCCCCCCTCTCTGTGTATAACACTGTGCTCTAACCCCCCCCCTCTCTGTGTATAACACTGTGCTCTAACCCCCCCCCCTCTCTGTGTATAACACTGTGCTCTAACCCCCCCCTCTCTGTGTATAACACTGTGCTCTAACCCCCCCTCTCTGTGTATAACACTGTGCTCTAACCCCCCCCTCTCTGTGTATAACACTGTGCTCTAACCCCCCCTCTCTGTGTATAACACTGTGCTCTAACCCCCCCCTCTCTGTGTATAACACTGTGCTCTAATCCCCCCCCCTCTCTGTGTATAACCCTGTGCTCTAACCCCCCCTCTCTGTGTATAACACTGTGCTCTAACCCCCCCTCTCTGTGTATAACACTGTGCTCTAACCCCCCCCTCTCTGTGTATAACACTGTGCTCTAACCCCCCATCTGTGTATAACACTGTGCTCTAACCCCCCCCTCTCTGTGTATAACACTGTGCTCTAACCCCCCATCTGTGTATAACACTGTGCTCTAACCCCCCCTCTCTGTGTATAACACTGTGCTCTAACCCCCCCTCTCTGTGTATAACACTGTGCTCTAACCCCCCCATCTGTGTATAACACTGTGCTCTAACCCCCCCATCTGTGTATAACACTGTGCTCTAACCCCCCCTCTCTGTGTATAACACTGTGCTCTAACCCCCCCCCTCTCTGTGTATAACACTGTGCTCTAACCCCCCCCTCTCTGTGTATAACACTGTGCTCTAACCCCCCCTCTCTGTGTATAACACTGTGCTCTAACCCCCCCTCTCTGTGTATAACACTGTGCTCTAACCCCCCCTCTCTGTGTATAACACTGTGCTCTAACCCCCCCTCTCTGTGTATAACACTGTGCTCTAACCCCCCATCTGTGTATAACACTGTGCTCTAACCCCCCCTCTCTGTGTATAACACTGTGCTCTAACCCCCCCTCTCTGTGTATAACACTGTGCTCTAACCCCCCCCTGTGTATAACACTGTGCTCTAACCCCCCCTCTCTGTGTATAACACTGTGCTCTAACCCCCCCTCTCTGTGTATAACACTGTGCTCTAACCCCCCCTCTCTGTGTATAACACTGTGCTCTAACCCCCCCTCTCTGTGTATAACACTGTGCTCTAACCCCTCCTCTCTGTGTATAACACTGTGCTCTAACCCCCCCTCTCTGTGTATAACACTGTGCTCTAACCCCCCCTCTCTGTGTATAACACTGTGCTCTAACCCCCCCCCCTCTCTGTGTATAACACTGTGCTCTAACCCCCCCCCTCTCTGTGTATAACACTGTGCTCTAACCCCCCCCCTCTCTGTGTATAACACTGTGCTCTAACCCCCCCCTCTCTGTGTATAACACTGTGCTCTAACCCCCCCTCTCTGTGTATAACACTGTGCTCTAACCCCCCCCTCTCTGTGTATAACACTGTGCTCTAACCCCCCCTCTCTGTGTATAACACTGTGCTCTAACCCCCCCCTCTCTGTGTATAACACTGTGCTCTAATCCCCCCCCCTCTCTGTGTATAACACTGTGCTCTAACCCCCCCCTCTCTGTGTATAACACTGTGCTCTAACCCCCCCCTCTCTGTGTATAACACTGTGCTCTAACCCCCCCTCTCTGTGTATAACACTGTGCTCTAACCCCCCCTCTCTGTGTATAACACTGTGCTCTAACCCCCCATCTGTGTATAACACTGTGCTCTAACCCCCCCTCTCTGTGTATAACACTGTGCTCTAACCCCCCATCTGTGTATAACACTGTGCTCTAACCCCCCCTCTCTGTGTATAACACTGTGCTCTAACCCCCCCCTCTCTGTGTATAACACTGTGCTCTAACCCCCCCCATCTGTGTATAACACTGTGCTCTAACCCCCCCTCTCTGTGTATAACACTGTGCTCTAACCCCCATCTGTGTATAACACTGTGCTCTAACCCCCCCTCTCTGTGTATAACACTGTGCTCTAACCCCCCATCTGTGTATAACACTGTGCTCTAACCCCCCCTCTCTGTGTATAACACTGTGCTCTAACCCCCCCTCTCTGTGTATAACACTGTGCTCTAACCCCCCCATCTGTGTATAACACTGTGCTCTAACCCCCCCTCTCTGTGTATAACACTGTGCTCTAACCCCCCATCTGTGTATAACACTGTGCTCTAACCCCCCCCTCTCTGTGTATAACACTGTGCTCTAACCCCCCCCTCTCTGTGTATAACACTGTGCTCTAACCCCCCATCTGTGTATAACACTGTGCTCTAACCCCCCCTCTCTGTGTATAACACTGTGCTCTAACCCCCCCTCTCTGTGTATAACACTGTGCTCTAACCCCCCCTCTCTGTGTATAACACTGTGCTCTAACCCCCCCTCTCTGTGTATAACACTGTGCTCTAACCCCCCCTCTCTGTGTATAACACTGTGCTCTAACCCCCCCTCTCTGTGTATAACACTGTGCTCTAACCCCCCCTCTCTGTGTATAACACTGTGCTCTAACCCCCCCCTCTCTGTGTATAACACTGTGCTCTAACCCCCCCTCTCTGTGTATAACACTGTGCTCTAACCCCCCCTCTCTGTGTATAACACTGTGCTCTAACCCCCCCTCTCTGTGTATAACACTGTGCTCTAAACCCCCCCCCCCTCTCTGTGTATAACACTGTGCTCTAACCCCCCCTCTCTGTGTATAACACTGTGCTCTAACCCCCCCCTCTCTGTGTATAACACTGTGCTCTAACCCCCCCTCTCTGTGTATAACACTGTGCTCTAACCCCCCATCTGTGTATAACACTGTGCTCTAACCCCCCCTCTCTGTGTATAACACTGTGCTCTAACCCCCATCTGTGTATAACACTGTGCTCTAACCCCCCCCTCTCTGTGTATAACACTGTGCTCTAACCCCCCCCTCTCTGTGTATAACACTGTGCTCTAACCCCCCCATCTGTGTATAACACTGTGCTCTAACCCCCCCTCTCTGTGTATAACACTGTGCTCTAACCCCCCATCTGTGTATAACACTGTGCTCTAACCCCCCCTCTCTGTGTATAACACTGTGCTCTAACCCCCCCCATCTGTGTATAACACTGACTGTGTATAACACTGTGCTCTAACCCCCCCTCTCTGTGTATAACACTGTGCTCTAACCCCTCCTCTCTGTGTATAACACTGTGCTCTAACCCCCCCTCTCTGTGTATAACACTGTGCTCTAACCCCCCCTCTCTGTGTATAACACTGTGCTCTAACCCCCCCTCTCTGTGTATAACACTGTGCTCTAACCCCCCCTCTCTGTGTATAACACTGTGCTCTAACCCCCCCTCTCTGTGTATAACACTGTGCTCTAACCCCCCCTCTCTGTGTATAACACTGTGCTCTAACCCCCCCTCTCTGTGTATAACACTGTGCTCTAACCCCCCCTCTCTGTGTATAACACTGTGCTCTAACCCCCCCTCTCTGTGTATAACACTGTGCTCTAACCCCCCCTCTCTGTGTATAACACTGTGCTCTAACCCCCCCTCTCTGTGTATAACACTGTGCTCTAACCCCCCCTCTCTGTGTATAACACTGTGCTCTAACCCCCCCTCTCTGTGTATAACACTGTGCTCTAACCCCCCCATCTGTGTATAACACTGTGCTCTAACCCCCCCCTCTCTGTGTATAACACTGTGCTCTAACCCCCCCCTCTCTGTGTATAACACTGTGCTCTAACCCCCCATCTGTGTATAACACTGTGCCCTAACCCCCGCTGTGTATAACACTGTGCCCTACCCCCCTCCTCTGTGTATAACACTGTGCCCTACCCCCCTCCTCTGTGTATAACACTGTGCCCTAACCCCCCCTCCCCCGTGCATAACACTGTGCACTAACCCCCTTCCCCTGTGTATAGCACTGTGCCCTCTCCCCTGTGTATAACACCGTGCCCTAACCCCCCCCCATATGTATAACACTGAGCCCTAACCCCCTTCCCCTGTGTATTACACTGTGCCCTCTCCCCTGTATATAACACTGTGCCCTAACCCCCCCCCATATGTATAACACTGTGCCCTAACCCCCTTCCCCTGTTTGTAGTTCAACAGCTAAAAAGCCAAAAGATGTTTTGACCACAATGCACCATCATGACTAACCAGGGCTGATCTGTAGTTTTCTTCTCTATCTCTGGTTTATGGAGCTGCTGTTATTTATATAGCACCACAAATTTCAGTGTTGGAAGTAGACTTGCAGGCAAAATGCTGGACAGTCGTGAAGCGTAAATGCAGAAATAACAATAAAACTGTAATAATACATAACATATAAGCATATAACAAACAAGTGTCATACAGAACAAGAAGATGTACAAGGTCAGAGCAGACAATACAGGGGGGAGGGAACCCTACAATCTGATGGGGGGGGGGGGGAATTACACAGAGTAAGAATGTGAGCAGGGGCAGGCTGGACCGATGAGTGAAGTTAGGTGGAGGCTGCTAGGTTTAGATGAACATGTGGGCTGTTAAGGAGCATTCAAAAATTTGGAGGCTAGTGGGGAGTTTGATTGGATTTCAGAGTGTATTCCATAGGTGTCACAGGAGAAATGTTGGAGGTGGAAGTTGAGGTGCCAGTCTTTGGCAGAGCAGAGAGATGAGAGGGGAGAAGAGGCTGAGGGCTGTTTAGGTGAGAGTGAGGAGCTTAAATTGGATTCTGTAGGGAAAGAGGAGCCAGTGTAGTTTTGGCAGAGCTGGGAGACAGAAAGTGAGCTGCAGGATAGGAAAGTCTCGCCGCAGGGTTGAGGATGGATGGAAGTGGGAAGAGACAGGTGAGAGGAAGACAAGACAGGTGGATGCTAGAGTTGGGAGATATTGGCAGCGTCATGGTGATAATATCACCAGGGTCTTATCCTGGCAATGTTTCAAAGGTGGAAGCAATAGGCTTGGGTGAGAGACTGGATGTACGTAATGAAGAAGGCTGGCGTCAAGGGTGGCACCCGGGCAGCAGACATGAGGGACAGAGGAAAGTGAGACAGATGTGAGGAGGTTTGTAGACATGTTTAGCTTTAGGTAATTTTGGGGAATTCATGAGGTGATTGCATGGAGACAACTGGAAACACAAGGAGAGGACGGAGAGGTGGAGTAAAGTGAGTGGGTCCTGGCAGCAGAATATTTCTTGAAGGAAGGTGTAAATTTTGGAGGGAAAGTAGAGGGTATTAAGGGAGGATTGGAGAGAAGTGGAGAAGAGGTGACAGGTTGGATGTCTCAATGGAAATAAGAGATTTAAAGTAGATTTGTTTAAATAGAGGGCAGAGCTGGTGGATCCTAGTAGAAGGAACAAATACACAAGCTCTTCTGGTATAAACATATTTACTAAACTTCAGTAGCAGACAGGTATATTATAGTATTCAACAGCACATAGACCGATCAGCCGCAACATTAAAACCACCTGCCTAATATTGTGTAGGTTCCTCTCGTGCCACCAGAACAGCTCTGACCCGTCGAGGCCTGGACTCCACAAGACCTCTGAGGTGTCCTGTGGTATCTGGCACCAAGACGTTAGCAGCAGATCCTTTATGTCCTGTAAGTTGCCAGGTGGGGTCTCCATGGCTCAGACTTGTTTTTTCAGCACATCCCAGAGATGCTCGATCGGATTGACATCATGTTCCTCAAACCATTCCTGAACAATGTTCTGCAGTGTGGCAGGGCACATTATCCTGCTGAAAGAGGCCACTGTCATCAAAGAATACTGTTGGCATGAAGGAGTTGTACTTGGTCTGCAACAATGTTTTGGTAGACAATCAAAAGTAACATCCACATGAATACTAGGACCCACGGTTTTCCCATTGTAGGCACTTTTGACAAGGGTCAGCATGGGCACTCTTACCGATCTGAGACTCCGCAGCAAGCTGCGATGCTCTGTGTGTTCTGACACCATTCTTTCATAGCCAGCATTAACTTTTTCAGCAATTTGTGTTACAGTAGCTCTTCTGTGGGATTGGACCAGACCGGCTAGCCTTCGCTCCCCATGCGCATCAATAAGCCTTGGGCGCGCATGACCCTGTTGCTGGTCCACTAGTTGTCCTTCTTTGGACCTCTTTTGATAGGTACCAGGAAAACCCCACAATACCTGCCATTTTGGAAATGCTCTGACTCGGTCATCTAGCTATCACAAGTTGGCCCTTCTCAAAGTCGCTCACATCCTTACTCTTGTCCATTTTCTCTTTCATCCTATCTGGGGGACACTGCTACCACGGGGTTGTGTGAGGGGAGTCGAGTTTGACACTTAACTAGGTGTTCACAGGGGAGTCAGAATCTTCAGAAACATGCTGTATGATGTTTCTGGATGTGGTCAGAGCTCTCCGAATCTATGTCCATAGGACAGCAAAGATTCACTGCATCGATTCCTTATGTATTTTATTTGACTCCTCAAAACATGGATGGCCGGCTTCCATGTTAATTTGATTAGACTTTAGAAGGTTACCACAAAGCCAGATCCATCAACATTGCTTTCAGCAATGGTGAATGTGTTGCAATTGGTCATTTAGATGATAACTTTACACGACAAATCCACACCCAGCCCAATGTCAGCTGTATGTAATATATAAAAATAAATTTAGATTAATAATTAATAATTAATACAAACATCATTATTGTATCTATGTTTTTTTTTTTTGTTTTTTTTTACAGTTAATTGCTTTTTTGTCCTCTTCTTCACACAGAACTGGGATTCGGGGCTCACCATGCTTCGTCCGTTGTGTCGCCCCAATCTTTCCAGGTTTCTGGTTCCTCACCGCACCCTGAGTTCCGTAGACTCCACACTTTATGATGTAGTTATTTCCGGTGGAGGGATGGTCGGGACCACAATGGCCTGTGCTCTTGGTGAGAAACATTTTACATGCTGGTTTCAATGCATTAAATTCTCTCATTCATATATGTGAGCTCTGCATTTCAAGCATTCTCAAAAAAGCTCAATATAATATTCCTGTACCACCCTCTTACCCTCCCTAGGTTACCCTATTACCACCCTCTACACAGCTAACACAAGACAACAACCCTCTGACCAACATTGCTGTGTAACTGATCACACAGCCCATTCAATACTTTTACCTTTGCATTCTAGTTGGATCAATGTACAATATGATGTAACACGTGCCCCTGTGTATCAAACCATTGCCCCATAGATTGTAAGCTTGCGAGCAGGGTTCTCTTACCTCTCTGTATGTATTACCCAGTATTGTTTTATCACTGTTTTTCCCCAATTTTAAAGTGCTACGGAATCTGCTGGCGCTATATAAATAAATGATGATGATGCATGTGGTACATTTACTGGAAAATTAAAAAGCTGACTGTTTTCAGGGAATAGGTCCCATCTGCTGCCTTCTTAGCCTGCTCTCTGCTCCCTACGGCTTCCTTTTAATGCCCGCAGCTTCCCTTTGTTCCCTATGCTTTATTCTGCTGCCCGATTATTTTAGAAAATTAATTTTAATGTCAACAAACATGATTGGCATATATTCATCCACCCCTTAATGATCTTATCTCAGTGACCAAACCCATTTTCATGTATTTTGAATGCATAAGGTTCGACAATAAATCTTTTACTCTACCTAGGTTAAATTTATAGTAATTACATTTGGGGGACACATAAGGCTTTCATTTGGTAGAATATCGGAACAAATATATTTTTAATTTAATTGTAACATTGTTACAGAGAAGAATAGGCAGAGTGTAAGCTTGCGAGCAGCCTTTCCACCTCTCTGTCTGTTTTACCCAGTTTATTTATTAGTTTACTGTGTTTTTCCCCAATTGTAAAGCGTTACGGAATATGTTGGCGCTATATAAATAAATGATGATGAAATAGGAAAATTTTTTCCAGGTTCTACCAAAGGTTACATTTATGAAACCCATTAACTGTAATTGTCTAATTGTTATCGAATAGATTTCCATTTATAATACAATGTACATATTTATATCTGGGAGAAACAGAATAGGATTTTATTTTATTTTTTAACTTTTTTTGTACGTTAAACCAGGACTGTCAGGAGTCACACGTGACTGCAGCAAGTCTCCCATGTTGTCATTTATAGATATCTGATATTAGATACAACTTTCTGGTGCACACTGGAAGGATTCCCACTCTAACAGCTTGAATCTGGGCTTATAGGTGATAAGAGGCTCTGAGGTCCTGTTGTTGAATGGACAGTGTATTACATCACTCTTGTCTGTTATTATATTATTATTATCCTTTACTTATAAAGCACCAACATATTACTTAGTGCTGTACATTGAGGGGGTCCTCATACAATGACATGAAAAGATAAAGATACAGCAGCCATTGGCTACTAGTGGCCGTACAGATGGAATGAGGAGAAATAGTGGAAGGTGGGGACATGAAATGTGGAAATCTTAGACACCTTGTATCTTGGCTGAACCTCGCTCCTTCTGGTTTTAGAGCAGGCATTAGGTATTGTGCTGTATGAACAGTCTTGTTATCCACCAGCTGGTAGTCGCTGTGTCTGTATATGTGGTATCATACTTGAATCGGGACACTTGTCCATCACGTTAGCAGAAGTTGTCGGTTTTTGAGCAGATGATTATGTGGGAGATAGATCACGGAGCTGATCTAAAGTGTCTATTCATCCTGCTCATCTACCCCTCACAGCCTTAAGATTACAAGGCTCAGCTAAGAGTTATGTCATTGTATTTACAATATAGTACAGATGTACTGCTTCCTCCTCCTGCCTTCCGCTTCCAATAGTTTGTTCTGCCTGCATCTGAATTCCCCGTTGTCTCTTTTTCCTGCTCCCTATTATTCATTCTACTGCCCGACGCTCCCTATTGTTTACTTTTCTTGCCATCCCTCTGGCTTAGGGCAATGACTGGTTTCTGTGTTATGCTAATGTGGCATTAGAGTTGGCCTTGTGGG
The DNA here is from genome assembly GCF_038048845.1 of Mixophyes fleayi. Classification (NCBI taxonomy): domain Eukaryota; kingdom Metazoa; phylum Chordata; class Amphibia; order Anura; family Limnodynastidae; genus Mixophyes; species Mixophyes fleayi. The sequence goes on from NW_027448355.1 coordinate 92,716, forward strand.
CACCTACAAACTTGCAGTTCTTGCTTTCCTTGTAGGTGTGTAATGTAATAAGAGTTATTCCCATTAATTGTATTGTGTTCTTGCAGTAGGACTCGGATCACAGGTAAAGCTCTCTAGTGACAAGGACCCAGGATAATTGTGAGCCTTAGTCTAACTATTCAAACACCTTTAGACACATCCAAAACTTGTATTTCAGTGTTGGGTCACATGCACCCAAGTGTTGAATGTGGTCCAGGGAATTAGGGAGTGAAGTAAGCAGGGATAGAGGCCACTGACGGGGAGGTCCTGATGCACAGACATGTCCACGGCTGACAACAGAACAACAATCCAGCCTCCTTGCTGATAGGATTGTGCACCTCTCCTCTCCATTCCTCTGTTTGATCTAAATACACATAATTATTATTATTATCATTTATTTGTTAGGCGCCACAAGATTTCCGCAGCGCCGTACACAGTACAAACAGTAGGCTATACAGGGTGAAACAGTACAGAACAATAAACAAAAATACCAGTACTTCAGAAACTCCAGGCAGGCTGCTGCAATAAGCATGGAGCCAAAGAACAGGTGAGGTGACAGGAGGGAAGGGGCCCTGCTCATGTGAGCTTACATCCTAAGGGAGGGTAGACAGAACCAGGCACAAGAGGAGCCAGAAGGGAGAGCGAGTGGAGGAGGTGAGGTGGTTAAGTAGATGGTTGGTAGGCTTTGCGAAAGAGGTATAACTTAATAACTGAGAGAATCAGCGCAACGTCCTGCACATTACTGTAGTAAGGAATCTCTGCTCATTATCCTGCGCACCTCCATGGGGTGTAAGGAACCTGGCAGAGGAGCGTCTTCACAAACCCCCTATGTCTGCTCAAGCTCTTAAACTTTAACATCATTTATTTTTCCTCTATCAAATAAGGCTCTCATCCCCACTTACGCCACAAGAAAATTCTGTTACTGGAAGCAGGGCAAAAGAAAGTATGTGACCCTTACCCCGAGCAATTCAGCAACCGAGTCAGTTCTATCACCCCGGGATCTGCCACCTTACTGGCCAGTGAGTATTTAATATGAAATCATGTTCTGCACCTCAGATTTCCCCGTTCCCCTAAGAGCACCTGTTATTCTGTCACCAACAGGTTTCGGTGCCTGGGATCATATCTGCACAATGAGGCTGAAGCCATACAAGAGAATGCAGGTGGGTTTCTGTGCTGCTTCTACTGATGTAACATTACATATTAGGAAGGTAACGTGGTTCTGCTGTTCCCGTGCAGGTATGGGACGCTTGTTCCGATGCCCTGATCACATTTGATAAAGAAGGAATGGAGGACATAGGATACATAATAGAGAATGATGTCATCACAGCCACACTTACCCAACAGCTGGATTCATTGTCTGGTGAGTCTCTCCTTCATTCTGTTACAGGGGAATGTGAGGGATGTTACTGACATACAGGTCATTGTCTGGTGAGTCTCTACTTCATTCTGTTACAGGGGAATGTGAGAGATGTTACTGACATACAGGTCATTGTCTGGTGAGTCTCTCCTTCATTCTGTTACAGGGGAATGTGAGGGATGTTACTGACATACAGGTCATTGTCTGGTGAGTCTCCTTCATTCTGTTACAGGGGAATGTGAGGGATGTTACTGACATACAGGTCATTGTCTGGTGAGTCTCTCCTTCATTCTGTTACAGGGGAATAGTGACAGATGTTACTGACATACAGGTCATTGTCTGGTGAGTCTCTCCTTCATTCTGTTACAGGGGGATGTGAGGGATGTTACTGACATACAGGTCATTGTCTGGTGAGTCTCTCCTTCATTCTGTTACAGGGGAATGTGAGGGATGTTACTGACATACAGGTCATTGTCTGGTGAGTCTCTCCTTCATTCTGTTACAGGGGAATGTGAGAGATGTTACTGACATACAGGTCATTGTCTGGTGAGTCTCTCCTTCATTCTGTTACAGGGGAATGTGAGGGATGTTACTGACATACAGGTCATTGTCTGGTGAGTCTCTCCTTCATTCTGTTACAGGGGAATGTGAGAGATGTTACTGACATACAGGTCATTGTCTGGTGAGCTTCTCCTTCATTCTGTTACAGGAGAATAGTGACAGATGTTACTGACATACAGGTCATTGTCTGGTGAGTCTCTCCTTCATTCTGTTACAGGGGAATGTGAGGGATGTTACTGACATACAGGTCATTGTCTGGTGAGTCTCTCCTTCATTCTGTTACAGGGGAATGTGAGAGATGTTACTGACATACAGGTCATTGTCTGGTGAGTCTCTCCTTCATTCTGTTACAGGAGAATAGTGACAGATGTTACTGACATACAGGTCATTGTCTGGTGAGTCTCTCCTTCATTCTGTTACAGGGGAATGTGAGAGATGTTACTGACATACAGGTCATTGTCTGGTGAGTCTCTCCTTCATTCTGTTACAGGGGAATGTGAGGGATGTTACTGACATACAGGTCATTGTCTGGTGAGTCTCTCCTTCATTCTGTTACAGGGGAATGTGAGAGATGTTACTGACATACAGGTCATTGTCTGGTGAGTCTCTCCTTCATTCTGTTACAGGGGAATGTGAGGGATGTTACTGACATACAGGTCATTGTCTGGTGAGTCTCTCCTTCATTCTGTTACAGGGGAATGTGAGAGATGTTACTGACATACAGGTCATTGTCTGGTGAGTCTCTCCTTCATTCTGTTACAGGGGAATGTGAGAGATGTTACTGACATACAGGTCATTGTCTGGTGAGTCTCTCCTTCATTCTGTTACAGGGGAATGTGAGGGATGTTACTGACATACAGGTCATTGTCTGGTGAGTCTCCTTCATTCTGTTACAGGGGAATGTGAGGGATGTTACTGACATACAGGTCATTGTCTGGTGAGTCTCTCCTTCATTCTGTTACAGGAGAATGTGAGGGATGTTACTGACATACAGGTCATTGTCTGGTGAGTCTCCTTCATTCTGTTACAGGGGAATGTGACAGATGTTACTGACATACAGGTCATTGTCTGGTGAGTCTCTCCTTCATTCTGTTACAGGAGAATAGTGACAGATGTTACTGACATACAGGTCATTGTCTGGTGAGTCTCTCCTTCATTCTGTTACAGGGGAATGTGAGGGATGTTACTGACATACAGGTCATTGTCTGGTGAGTCTCTCCTTCATTCTGTTACAGGGGAATGTGAGGGATGTTACTGACATACAGGTCATTGTCTGGTGAGTCTCTCCTTCATTCTGTTACAGGGGAATGTGAGGGATGTTACTGACATACAGGTCATTGTCTGGTGAGTCTCTCCTTCATTCTGTTACAGGGGAATGTGAGAGATGTTACTGACATACAGGTCATTGTCTGGTGAGTCTCTCCTTCATTCTGTTACAGGGGAATGTGAGAGATGTTACTGACATACAGGTCATTGTCTGGTGAGTCTCTCCTTCATTCTGTTACAGGGGAATGTGAGAGATGTTACTGACATACAGGTCATTGTCTGGTGAGTCTCTCCTTCATTCTGTTACAGGAGAATAGTGACAGATGTTACTGACATACAGGTCATTGTCTGGTGAGTCTCCTTCATTCTGTTACAGGGGAATGTGAGGGATGTTACTGACATACAGGTCATTGTCTGGTGAGTCTCCTTCATTCTGTTACAGGGGAATGTGACAGATGTTACTGACATACAGGTCATTGTCTGGTGAGTCTCTCCTTCATTCTGTTACAGGAGAATGTGAGGGATGTTACTGACATACAGGTCATTGTCTGGTGAGTCTCCTTCATTCTGTTACAGGGGAATGTGAGAGATGTTACTGACATACAGGTCATTGTCTGGTGAGTCTCTCCTTCATTCTGTTACAGGGGAATGTGACAGATGTTACTGACATACAGGTCATTGTCTGGTGAGTCTCTCCTTCATTCTGTTACAGGGGAATGTGAGAGATGTTACTGACATACAGGTCATTGTCTGGTGAGTCTCTCCTTCATTCTGTTACAGGGGAATGTGAGGGATGTTACTGACATACAGGTCATTGTCTGGTGAGTCTCTCCTTCATTCTGTTACAGGGGAATGTGAGGGATGTTACTGACATACAGGTCATTGTCTGGTGAGTCTCTCCTTCATTCTGTTACAGGGGAATGTGAGAGATGTTACTGACATACAGGTCATTGTCTGGTGAGCTTCTCCTTCATTCTGTTACAGGGGAATGTGAGGGATGTTACTGACATACAGGTCATTGTCTGGTGAGTCTCTCCTTCATTCTGTTACAGGGGAATGTGACAGATGTTACTGACATACAGGTCATTGTCTGGTGAGTCTCTCCTTCATTCTGTTACAGGGGAATGTGAGGGATGTTACTGACATACAGGTCATTGTCTGGTGAGTCTCTCCTTCATTCTGTTACAGGGGAATGTGAGAGATGTTACTGACATACAGGTCATTGTCTGGTGAGTCTCTCCTTCATTCTGTTACAGGAGAATAGTGACAGATGTTACTGACATACAGGTCATTGTCTGGTGAGTCTCTCCTTCATTCTGTTACAGGGGAATGTGAGGGATGTTACTGACATACAGGTCATTGTCTGGTGAGTCTCTCCTTCATTCTGTTACAGGAGAATGTGAGAGATGTTACTGACATACAGGTCATTGTCTGGTGAGTCTCTCCTTCATTCTGTTACAGGGGAATGTGACAGATGTTACTGACATACAGGTCATTGTCTGGTGAGTCTCCTTCATTCTGTTACAGGGGAATGTGAGAGATGTTACTGACATACAGGTCATTGTCTGGTGAGTCTCTCCTTCATTCTGTTACAGGAGAATAGTGACAGATGTTACTGACATACAGGTCATTGTCTGGTGAGTCTCTCCTTCATTCTGTTACAGGGGAATGTGAGGGATGTTACTGACATACAGGTCATTGTCTGGTGAGTCTCTCCTTCATTCTGTTACAGGGGAATGTGAGGGATGTTACTGACATACAGGTCATTGTCTGGTGAGTCTCTCCTTCATTCTGTTACAGGGGAATGTGAGGGATGTTACTGACATACAGGTCATTGTCTGGTGAGTCTCCTTCATTCTGTTACAGGGAAATGTGAGAGATGTTACTGACATACAGGTCATTGTCTGGTGAGTCTCTCCTTCATTCTGTTACAGGGGAATGTGAGAGATGTTACTGACATACAGGTCATTGTCTGGTGAGTCTCCTTCATTCTGTTACAGGGGAATGTGAGGGATGTTACTGACATACAGGTCATTGTCTGGTGAGTCTCTCCTTCATTCTGTTACAGGAGAATGTGAGAGATGTTACTGACATACAGGTCATTGTCTGGTGAGTCTCTCCTTCATTCTGTTACAGGGGAATGTGAGAGATGTTACTGACATACAGGTCATTGTCTGGTGAGCTTCTCCTTCATTCTGTTACAGGGGAATGTGACAGATGTTACTGACATACAGGTCATTGTCTGGTGAGTCTCTCCTTCATTCTGTTACAGGGGAATGTGAGAGATGTTACTGACATACAGGTCATTGTCTGGTGAGCTTCTCCTTCATTCTGTTACAGGGGAATGTGAGAGATGTTACTGACATACAGGTCATTGTCTGGTGAGTCTCCTTCATTCTGTTACAGGGGAATGTGAGGGATGTTACTGACATACAGGTCATTGTCTGGTGAGTCTCCTTCATTCTGTTACAGGGGAATGTGACAGATGTTACTGACATACAGGTCATTGTCTGGTGAGTCTCTCCTTCATTCTGTTACAGGGGAATGTGAGGGATGTTACTGACATACAGGTCATTGTCTGGTGAGTCTCTCCTTCATTCTGTTACAGGAGAATAGTGACAGATGTTACTGACATACAGGTCATTGTCTGGTGAGTCTCTCCTTCATTCTGTTACAGGGGAATGTGAGAGATGTTACTGACATACAGGTCATTGTCTGGTGAGTCTCTCCTTCATTCTGTTACAGGGGAATGTGAGGGATGTTACTGACATACAGGTCATTGTCTGGTGAGTCTCTCCTTCATTCTGTTACAGGGGAATGTGAGAGATGTTACTGACATACAGGTCATTGTCTGGTGGAGGCACTTGTAATACTTTGCAATAATATTGAAAAACATTGGAGGTTATTGCCCACACCTGCCAGGACTGGTCAGACTGGTGGTCAGTGGTCTTACACACACTGCTGGCTGTAGTGCTCACATAGTGCCTGTTCTAATAGGAGAAGCATGGTCTATTCTATTATAACAGGACTCTGTTGGGCTCCTAGTGCCGGGTGGAGCACCCGGGAAATAGGTGCTGGGGGAACATTGTACTGGAATCTGATTGCTTGCACCACGTTATTAGATAACCCCATGTCTATAACTGGCACTGTTCTGTAAAGCACTTTCACCAGTGCTTGGAATCCTTATTTTTCAGGCATCCATTGGGAGACACCGGAAAACATTGGTGTATACTCTAGGGATGCATGTGGGCACTAAGATGTATTTTACAGTTCACGTAGCTCCCTACCCTCTAAACTAAACGGTGGCCTTTTCAGCAGAGGGGTATAGTGTCCCAGTGAGGCAGGGTCTGTTTTTGACTGGGGCTGCTTGGTAGGCATTTTTTTACTTTATTTTCGGATTTATTTATTTAATTTTGTCTCCTGAGTTGCATCGGCAGTATTCATTGTCCGCAACGGCTGATGTTTCTGTAGCACATCGCACAGGCTGCTAGGAGTGGAAGATCGCATTACAGAGATGGTGCGAACCTCTCATTCCCGACACAGCGCTAATTCCGACTGTTTCAAAAACAGATGTGCGACAAATGAACATGCCAAGACCCCTAAATGACGTCACTTTCAAGGGTGACTGTAGTATTTGTGCTGTTAAAGGGGTAACGCAAGGAGGAGGCGCCTGTACAATATGTTTTACTAATGCTTCTACATTGTACAGCCGATGTCTCCTTGCATTACCCCTTTAACACGACAAATACTGCTGCCCCCCTTGAAAGTGACGACATTTAGGGGTCCTGGCATGTTCATTGTTCGCACATCTGTTTTTGAAACAGTCGGAATTAGCGCTCTGTCGGGAATGAGAGGTTCACACAATCCATGTCAGGGTAAGTCTGGTCAGGTTTTTGGTAGTCGCACTAACGTATCCAACCCCTTCAGGGAGTCTGACAGGTGCCTGTGTTGCCAGGCCATGGTCCTGTGACGGCAGGCTCAGAATAACCGGCTTGGGTCAGAGGTCTAGCCACTTCAGTACAAGGCCTGGTTTCGGTTTCCTCTTTAGAAAGAATGTTAGAATCCCCTATAGCAGCAGGAGGGTGATGGTGCCACAACCTGGCAATGAGTCAGATTCTGAGGAGAGCGAAGTGCTTGTTGGGTCAGATGTGGAGGACTCCTCCACCTCTGATCATCAGGAGTGGAGGAACTGACACAAGCTGTGCACCAGGTTTTAGACATCTCAGGGATGGTGGTCCTTGAGACTATGGTGCTTTCTTTAAGTGGAGGCTGAAAAGCACTCTCTCTTGCTTCTTCCTTCCAGCTGGTTGATTAGTTGGGTGAGGCTTGGAACTCGCTGAACTAGAAGTTCCAGGTGTCCCATAGGCTACAGTCCTGTTATCCTCTTTCCTCTGAAGAAATTGGTAACCGGCTCCTAAGGTGGAGGCAACTGTTGTACAGTTGTCTGAGGCAACTACCTTCCCCATCCTCAGTGCAGACATGCTTAAGGATGCCCTCGACCGAATGGTCTGGCCCATCCTTAAGTCCATTTTTATGGTGGTGGGAGCCTCCTTAAGGTTACCCTTGGCCTCTGATTAGGTGAAGAAAGAACGCTGGTCCGAGCAGCATTCAGAGGGCTTGCTAGCTGGCAGCCCATGATCTCAATTGCTTCCTTTGGTGGAAGCAAATTCAAAGAGCCACGGAGTATCTTGGGGAGGCAGCTCTGGACTTGGGACTGATTGGGGCGCGGATATCTGCCTCTGCTGTCACAGCTTGTAGGACTCTCTGGTGTAAGTCCTGGGAGGCTGACGTGGACTCTAAAAAAAACTCTCAAGTAATTTTCTTTTCATGGTGGTGTCCCGTTTGGTCTATAGCTTAACAACCTTATTAGTCAGGCGACAGGAGGAAAATGTGCTTTCCTTTCTGTTAATGCTCCAAAAGAGAAGGTGTCCATTTTTCGCTCTTTTCGGTTCTCCGGTAGATCACAGAATCAGCACTCCAGAGGGCTGTCGTCTGCCCCAAGGGGTGCAGCGTAGACAGCAGGCCTGGTCTGTCAACAGGCAGTCGGCATGATGGGCATTCTGCCCATCCGGGATCCGCAGTAATGGGACCTTGTCTACTACTCTTCCGGAATCGGTGGTTTGATTCCACCACAGATGCCTAGGTGAATTGAATCCTGGACACCGGGGATACAGAGATCTTCTCAGGTATCCCCCTACAGATCTTTATCACAGGGCTTCCCGCAAGTTGGACAAAACATTGTGCTCTGCAAGGGGCCATCTACTCCCCGATTTCTTCAGGAGTAATTATCCCAGTTTCGGACCATCAAAGAGGTTTGAGTTTTATTCCAAACTGTTTCTGGTTCACTTAGACCAATCCTGTAACTCGAATCTATGAACACCAAGCTGCGGGTGCCCAAATTCAAGATGGAGTCCTTGAAGTTGGTAATTCCTAGCTTGGAATGGGACATGTATTTACGTGTTCCCACCTGGGAGGGTCATCACTCCCTTCTCAGGTTTGCGGTTTATTCAAACATTACCAGTTCAGGGCTCTTCCTTTTGGTCTCACCTTGGATCCTTACACCATGCCCCAAAGTTTCCCTGATGTCTCCCAATGCACTAATCTGGGTAGAAGTACGTTCTGCCTAAACAATATTTGCCGTACATAGACACACACAACAGACTGTAGTATGCGCACATGTAAAAGCTCACATCAGAATAAATTAAAATAAATAAAAGAACAACCATTAACAGTATATAATAATTGATAGAAATATTTATTCAAAAGCATTTTTGTGCTTTTTTTTCTGTTTTTAGTTAAAATACATAAACAAAAGGTGCTTGCAGTGCGTTTCTATCTTACTTGCATACAGATGCTCTATCGCATGTTAATAGACAGAACACAGTGCAGGATATATGCACATGTATAAGTGCAATATAAAGTCACATCATAATGCATGCAAAAAAAAATTTTTATTAAACAAATTAACGAGTAAATGCATGAAACAGGATGTTCTTAACCCTGATCACTGCTGCAGTTATTATGTTTTATTCTTGTGATTCCAGAGCGTGTTGAGGTTCTCTATCGAAGCCGTGCTGTGGGGTACACCTGGCCAGCACCGTATCACAATGGAGAGGGTAGTCCATGGGTGCAGATAGAGTTGGCAGATGGACAGAGGCTACACACAAGACTACTGGTGAAGACCTGGGTCCAGACCACCTTCAGCTCATTAAATGTTTTGAAGATGACTTTTCCCAGATAGGCATTGTGCTTTAGTTATTTATTGTTCTGAAAAAGCTGACTGTAGTTTTGCCCCCAAAATAATTTCTGTTCCTCGACATTCTCCTAAGAGTGAGTGATGAAGAAGTGATTGTGCCTATGAAACTACTTCTCGCAGGTCTTCGGTTTTCCAGGGTTAATAGTCTACATCAGAGGTGTCCAAACCCAGTCCTCAAGGGCTACCAACAGTACATGTTTTCAGGGTTTCTTTAATCATCCACAGGTGAGTTAATCTATTTGGCTCAGTCAGTAATTATCACACACAGACAGAAATCCTGAAAACATGCACTGTTGGAAGCCCTTGAGGACTGAGTGTGGACACCTCTGTTCTAGATGGTACCCTGATCAGAAACTCGCTGCCCCCACCTGCTTTATACAGTGCAGGGTCCTTTAGATGAAAGAGTTTTACACTTTACTTGGCTGCTCACAGACATTCAGGGGGCAGTAATAGGGATTAATACAGGGTTCAGTCCATACAGTTCAATGATCCCCCACAATAATCCAAGATAGTATTTATCCCTCCACAAAGGATTCAGTTAACACTCAGCTGTCCACAAATGCAGCTCCTGAAGCAAGAACAAATAACCCCAATTTGTCCATAGAGTTAACACTTATATACTATATTTTTGGGAGGGTATTTAAGGATACTATTGAGAAATACATAGGTACTGACAGCTTGCCCCTCTTCATTACTTTGGGGAAACTGGCCCTGGAATGGCTGGGAGGGCGCCCTGCTAGTTGACCCTTGTAGAGCAGTTAGCACCGCACATTGCTCCCAGTAAATATTTTATCTCCTCTCTCGATGTACAAGCTGAGACCAGCCTTAATTCAACCCACAAATTTTATATATAAAAAACAAATTACACAATGCATAATGGAGTAAATTCAGTGTAACCAATAGATTCTCGCTACCTCTTTGCATTGTATATTCATTTTTCCAGCTGTGCATTACACATCTCCAATTCCTGGTGCGAGGGCATCATGTGGCCACAACTGATATTACAAGTCTTATGTACAGTGGGGTACATATAGGTTTATCCTTTCTTATGGTGCCAGCGCTGCAAGTGAGATAGTTTGTAACCTCAGTCACACTTATGGGAAGGGTCTAGTACATGAAAGCCGGGCTGAGCAGTATCCACTGTACTTGGGTTCATCAGTTCTAGACACTGTCCAGGGAAAGTGATAGGATAACAGATCGTCCTACACTAAGAACTCTACTGTACATAACCTCACTGTATGATTTCATCCTTGCAGATCGGTGCAGATGGACACAATTCCATGGTCCGCAGTGCAGCGGGAATGAAATGTATTCACTGGAGTTATAATCATGTTGCAGTAGTTGCAACACTGGAGTTATCAGAGGTAAGTGCATGAACATAACATTATAATCACTAGGGAGCAGCAGTCACAGGGGTAATAGAAAAAGAGAACCTCGCTTGTATGTTTTATATCAGTGAACTGCAGCCAGTAAGGAGAAATGACGGGAATCCCCATCTCCTATAATAATGAGTCAAAGGAATGGTAATCTCCTAGGCGCATATTTAGTGTCAGGGGGAATATATAAACTTGTCAGATGGGCAAAGTTGTTGTATATACAAAATAGATCAATTTAAACCAAGAAGGTTGGCGGAAGGAATTGTGTGTTGTATGTAACTTCACTATCTCAATTTTAATATCACTACACAGTATTTTACAACACACATTCTGTCCAAGTGGTAAATGCATTGCAGTAAATGTAAATTGAGAACCACAAGCGTAGAAAAATAAAATCCGTAATTTCAATGTCCAGAAAAAAGTAAATCCTTCGTTCTATGTTGAGTCTACTTTAAAGTGCTGATAATAATCAATTCCTTTATCTGTGTAGTCCATACAGGGGTAATAGTAAGATTACAGTCACTATAGTGTAGCATGTTAGGGTGTGATATAGCTGACAGTATAATGGTACCTGGTTCACGTCCTAATTACTGGAAGCTGACAATATTGGGGGGTGGGGGAGTGATATCAACAGGCAAAGGAGGTAAAATAATATTGTTATGATGATTATAAAACGTATGTACTTGAGAAGACCTGTCAGTGAAATATGGTAGTGTACAATGAGTATATGTGACAGGATAAACCTCCTATGAAACCCTGTTTGTTGTGTTGCTGGGGGCCGGCTAGACTTGCAACCGTCCCCTCTTTTTATCTCAAATGCGCCCCTCCTGTCACAGTAGAAGGAGCCTGCAGCCGCCACTAGGCACCTACAACAGCTTCCATCTGGGTAACTCTCGTTGCTGGTTCCCCTGACCTCTTAACATCAGATCAGGGTTGCTGTGGATGGTTCCTCCTGGCCTAACACGCTGGCCAGAGCTGCAGGTAGTGGGCAGAGCGTTGGTACTGGATACTGGGTCCCAACCTCAGAGCAGCCGGATAACGGATTAGATTTGGTCTAATCTGTAGGTCACAGGAATAACAGCAGGTAAATTGGCGTCAAAGCAGGTTCTTGAAGCAGTGATGTTTTATTATTATTATTATTATTATTATTATTATTATTATGTTTTATTAGCTCAAGTGTCCTCATAAGGACAGTTACAGACACTAGTTTGAGGTACTAGTGATATCCAGAAGTACAGCTGGTATGGTAAATTTCAGTGTAAAACAGGGCTCTTTAAATACAGTTTTGGGACACTAGCCTGGTAGGAGGTAATCCGGTCTCCTGTTCCTTTAACCAATCCAGACTTATTCATGCAGCCTGCACATAAATCAGCCTGGAGGGGTTTAACACCTATTTACATTGCTGCTCCCGGCACCACTACCTCTGAGGTGTTCTATTGTATGTTTATTATCAGGATAACATTTCTATAATCTTGCTTTAAACGCAATTTAACTTGCAAAATTCATTCATCTGTGATCACTTGCATAGAGAGTCTAATAGCAAATATCATCATCATCATTTATTTATATAGTGCCATTAATTCCGCCGTGCAAATATAATTACCTCTTCCTATCTTTCAGGCTCAGACGTTTTGGTCACTGAGCAATGAAAAGGTCTAATTAACATGAGATTACCTGTCATGTGACAGTTGCAAAACCCAAAAATGACAAACTGTCTCAGAAGTCCATACATTTCCATACAAGACACATACCACTTAAAAAGGATAAGTACATTTGCAAAGATACACAGAGGTGCACTGCAATCCTAATTAAAATAAATATCTTCAATAAGTTATTTATAAGTGATCCAGCCACAGTATAATTACCACCATTATATTTCTGGGCATGGTTTTGGTATTAGTTGTTCCTCCAGCAGGACACACTGGTCACCATGCTGTTCAGATCCATCATTGTGAGGAACCTTTATGTACAAACAGCATTTCCACATTGATTAGCACTTTAGCTTGAATTAAAATAAATATAATTGTGTTAATATTTTGTGCATTTTCCTTTGCAGTCTACTGACAACAACGTGGCCTGGCAGAGATTCCTGCCCAGCGGACCCATCGCTCTCTTACCGGTCAGACACTGCTCTCTTCTCTCCATGTCTGTGTTATTCTAATGAGTGGCCTTTAGTTGTACTCTATGGACATGCCTCAGATGACATTTAAGGATTGCCCCGGTTCCTCTTTCATACGGGGGCCCATTTATTAATTAATGGGGTTTTGACATCACAATGATGACAGCAGATTTATTTGGTAATTATTTATTAAAAAAACATCCCGGAGCTGCGCATCTGATAGAAGGCTGTCCCAGCGATGATTTCACGTAACGTAAAAGTTCTTTGGTCTCTTTCTCCTCTCCGGTCACTATTGCAAAGTTGCTTTACGCTTGAGGAGACATATTAGCAATAGTGACCGGAGGGGAGAGCAGGGATCCCAATAGGATTCAGAAGACGTTAACAATTACCGAGAGGTTCAAATCAAAGCTTTGATTTGGTAAATGAGGCATCATCGCAATCACCATATGGGGACTGCATTTGCATACGATGACCATAGGACCACAACAGATATCTGCAATCCTATTTTTACACATAACCTCATTATAAAGTAATGTTGTTATCTGATTTTCAGTTCTTAGGAGCTTGATAAACAGGCCCCACAGTGTGTCCTCCGCTCTCTCCTACGGTGTGCGCTCCGCCCCGGTTCCCGCGCTCTCCTACGGTGTGCGCTCCGCCCCGGTTCCCGCGCTCCCCTACGGTGTGCGCTCCGCCCCGGTTCCCGCGCTCCCCTACGGTGTGCGCTCCGCCCCGGTTCCCGCGCTCCCCTACGGTGTGCGCTCCGCCCCGGTTCCCGCGCTCCCCTACGGTGTGCGCTCCGCCCCGGTTCCCGCGCTCCCCTACGGTGTGCGCTCCGCCCCGGTTCCCGCGCTCCCCTACGGTGTGCGCTCCGCCCCGGTTCCCGCGCTCCCCTACGGTGTGCGCTCCGCCCCGGTTCCCGCGCTCCCCTACGGTGTGCGCTTCGCCCCGGTTCCCGCGCTCCCCTACGGTGTGCGCTTCGCCCCGGTTCCCGCGCTCCCCTACGGTGTGCGCTCCGCCCCGGTTCCCGCGCTCCCCTACGGAGTGCGCTCCGCCCCGGTTCCCGCGCTCCCCTACGGTGTGCGCTCCGCCCCGGGCTCCCCTACGGTGTGCGCTCCGCCTCGGTTCCCGCGCTCCCCTACGGTGTGCGCTCCGCCTCGGTTCCCGCGCTCCCCTACGGTGTGCGCTCGCCCCGGTTCCCGCGCTCCCCTACGGAGTGCGCTCCGCCCCGGTTCCCGCGCTCCCCTACGGTGTGCGCTCTGCCCCGTTTCCCGCGCTCTCCTACCTAGAAAAACATCTGCAATGACAGATGACCATAAATGTGGCAAAATCCCGTTAATTAATAAATGGTCCCCACAGTGTGCGTTCCGCTCTCTCTTACGCTCACTTGTACCATGTGTATGATGAATGTAATGCATTCTGTTATATCAGTGGAACAAATCTTGTTTGTTCTTGTTTAGTGTTTCCTTGGATAATAATCCATCTTTGTTCCCGTTTTGTGGGGCTTTATTACGTCAGCTTTCAGACACTTGCAGCTCCTTGGTCTGGTCCACGTCTCCTGAACACGCTTCCCAGCTACTGGAGATGGATGATGAGAGCTTTGTGGACGCCGTCAACTCCGCTTTTGTGAGCAGATTTTCTTTCCGAAATAAATGATTTCATCACAAACCGTTTTGTGAAACATAAGATAAAGCAGTGTCTGCGTGGGGCTTAATCCCTCTCTCCATCTCTTCTCAGTGGAGCAGTGAGCATCATTCAGATTTCATTTCTGCTGCTGGATCATTACTGCGCTCAGCGGTGTCCTTGTTGATGCCTTCTGGAACTTCTGCCCGTCAGCTTCCTCCCAGTGTATCCCGGCTTGGTAAAAAGAGCAGGGCAGCCTTCCCTCTGGGATTGGGGCACTCCACGGAATATGTTCGCCAGCGCGTGGCATTAATTGGGTGAGGCGATGGGAGTGGCTTATGGTAAGAGATTGTTACAATTTCTGTATTCTAAGCAGTGTTGCATTGTCTCTACTTGCAGGGACGCTGCACACAGGGTGCATCCTCTGGCTGGTCAGGGTGTGAATATGGGCTTCGGCGATGTGGCCAGTCTAGTGCATCATCTCAGCAGCGCAGCATTTGACGGACGAGATTTAGGTAATTATATTGCTGGCGTCCTATGAGCAGTATAGACCCATCTTCTCCCTCGTGTCTGCTGGATGATAACAATGTAATACTTTGTATTCTCTGCTCCAAGTGTAGTGTGTGTCGAGTGCTTGAGGAGTAATTGGAGGAACCCCTCATCATTGGACGCCTTGTGCGACTCGCAGTTTTATGAAGCTTAGATTGTTCGTAACATCTCAACAGTTTAGTAGAAAGACAGAAACGTGTGAGAGGGTGATGCCCTGTAAATACCATCCATGGCTTACCAGGTGCCTGCACGTTACTATAGAGGACATTGAGTTTATTATTTCAACAAAAAAACTATTTCCAGGGAACTGTTTTAAATTCCCTACTGTGTTAACAGAACTCTAACATTCACTTATATTCATTTATACATATTTACTACAGCTGTTGTCATTTTCCAGTAAGAGTTAGGATCTTTCTTCTTGTAAATTAGACATTTGAACCAGAATGCCAGTCTTCCAGGAGGCATTCAGGGTCTGCTCCCCTTAATGTCACCCTAACTTCAGTCTCTGGGGGACAGGCAGGAGGTCATAGTGAAAGCAGCACCTGACTAAATGTCCGCCCGCTTGTGTACCCTTCTCTATCACCTGAATACTGGATTCTTGTGGATCTGCTCTGTAAGATTCTCAGATTTTTAATCTTTTAGGATCAACGACACACCTTCTGGAATACGAGACCGAACGTCAGAGGCAAAACCTTCCTTTAATGGCCGCTATTGATATGCTAAAGAGATTGTATAACACAAATCAGCCTTCCATAGTTTTGTTCCGGACTCTCGGCCTGCAGGCTACAAACGCAGTTCCTCAACTAAAAGTATGTTGTATACGTCCCACACCCCTCCTTTCCCCCTGTATTGTGAGTAATCCCCCCCCCCTTGTATTGTGAGTAATCCCTCCACCCCCCCTGTATTGTGAGTAATCCCCTCCACCCCCCTGTATTGTGAGTAATCCCCTCCACCCCCCTGTATTGTGAGTAATCCCCTCCACCCCCCTGTATTGTGAGTAATCACCTCCACCCCCCTGTATTGCGAGTATACCCCCCCCCCGGCCCCTGTATTGCGAGTATACCCCCCCCCCGGCCCCTGTATTGCGAGTAATCCCCCGGCCCCTGTATTGCGAGTAATCCCCCGGCCCCTGTATTGCGAGTAATCCCCCGGCCCCTGTATTGCGAGTAATCCCCCGGCCCCTGTATTGCGAGTAATCCCCCGGCCCCTGTATTGCGAGTAATCCCCCCCCCCCCCCCGGCCCCTGTATTGCGAGTAATCCCCCCCCCCCCGGCCCCTGTATTGCGAGTAATCCCCCCCCCCCGGCCCCCTGTATTGCGAGTAATCCCCCCCCCTGGCCCCTGTATAGCGAGTAATCCCCCCCCCCGGCCCCTGTATTGCGAGTAATCCCCCCCCCCCGGCCCCTGTATTGCGAGTAATTCCCCCCCCCCCGGCCCCTGTATTGCGAGTAATTCCCCCCCCCCCCGGCCCCTGTATTGCGAGTAATTCCCCCCCCCCGGCCCCTGTATTGCGAGTAATTCCCCCCCCCCCGGCCCCTGTATTGCGAGTAATCCCCCCCCCCCCGGCCCCTGTATTGCGAGTAATTCCCCCCCCCCGGCCCCTGTATTGTGAGTAATTCCCCCCCCGGCCCCTGTATTGTGAGTAATTCCCCCCCCGGCCCCTGTATTGTGAGTAATTCCCCCCCCCCCCCGGCCCCTGTATTGTGAGTAATTCCCCCCCCCCCCGGCCCCTGTATTGTGAGTAATTCCCCCCCCGGCCCCTGTATTGTGAGTAATTCCCCCCCCCGGCCCCTGTATTGTGAGTAATTCCCCCCCCCGGCCCCTGTATTGAGTAATTCCCCCCCCCCCCCCCGGCCCCTGTATTGCGAGTAATTCCCCCCCCCCCCCGGCCCCTGTATTGCGAGTAATTCCCCCCCCCCCGGCCCCTGTATTGCGAGTAATCCCCCCCCCCGGCCCCTGTATTGCGAGTAATTCCCCCCCCCGGCCCCTGTATTGTGAGTAATTCCCCCCCCCCGGCCCCTGTATTGTGAGTAATTCCCCCCCCCCCGGCCCCTGTATTGTGAGTAATTCCCCCCCCGGCCCCTGTATTGTGAGTAATTCTCCCCCCCCCCGGCCCCTGTATTGTGAGTAATTCCCCCCCCCCGGCCCATGTATTGTGAGTAATTCCCCCCCCCCCCCCGGCCCCTGTATTGTGAGTAATTCCCCCCCCCCCGGCCCCTGTATTGTGAGTAATTCCCCCCCCCCGGCCCCTGTATTGTGAGTAATTCCCCCCCCCCGGCCCCTGTATTGTGAGTAATTCCCCCCCCCCGGCCCCTGTATTGAGTAATTCCCCCCCCCCCGGCCCCTGTATTGTGAGTAATTCCCCCCCCCCGGCCCCTGTATTGTGAGTAATTCCCCCCCCCCGGCCCCTGTATTGTGAGTAATTCCCCCCCCCCCCCGGCCCCTGTATTGTGAGTAATTCTCCCCCCCCCCGGCCCCTGTATTGTGAGTAATTCCCCCCCCCCCCGGCCCCTGTATTGTGAGTAATTCCCCCCCCCCCCGGCCCCTGTATTGTGAGTAATTCCCCCCCCCCCCCGGCCCCTGTATTGCGAGTAATTCCCCCCCCCCGGCCCCTGTATTGCGAGTAATTCCCCCCCCCCGGCCCCTGTATTGCGAGTAATTCCCCCCCCGGCCCCTGTATTGCGAGTAATGCCCCCCCCCGGCCCCTGTATTGCGAGTAATGCCCCCCCCCCCCCTGTATTGCGAGTAATCCCCCCCGGCCCCTGTATTGCGAGTAATCCCCCCGGCCCCTGTATTGCGAGTAATCCCCCCCCCCCTCCTCCTCCTAATGGGTATTTGTGTTATTTTCAGGAGCAGATTATGGCCTTCGCGAGCAAATGACTACACTCACCTCGCACATACATCGTCTGTTTTACTTATTTCAGAATTATTTTTGTTGATTTATATTGTAAATAAAACAAAAACCTACTGTGACTCTTATGATCCAAATGGGAATATACTGATCACACAAGATAAGTGTAGTGTGGGATGTGATCTGCATATTCATCATGTACAGCTGATCAGGAATTAGTTAGGACACTTCTGTGCTGAGATGAAGAGAATAATGCTGACATATTAATTTCCTTGTTTTCTCTTTCATCCTATCTGGGGGACACTGCGTACAATGGGTTGTATGTGGGGAGCTTAACAAGTTCATTCATTTGTTTAATACTTGCTGACAGACTCCTCCCCTCTGCAGCCCCCTCTATCCCCAGTGTTTGTTGAGTGCCCACGGAGTTGGGCTTACGGCTACATACACTGGCTGGGATACTAGATACTAGCAGGACCAGGAATGCCAGAAGTCATTAAATTACAGCCTTGGTTCATTGGTTAGACTTCTGTCGCAGCAGTCCTGGCGAGAAAGGAATCTCTCCACGCAGAGCTTCAAACACTGTGCCGGCAGTGGATTACCTGATATACATCTCAGGGCGTTCTGCCAAGGTCACCAGGACCCCGATTCTATTCAGGACCAGAGCTCCTACGGTTAAGGTAGCCGTCATGACAATGCAGGGGAAGTTCCATATGGGACACCTGCCCCCTCCTCCTCTCGGGACCGTTATGGTCGGCTACAGACTGTTCAGGGGATTCTCATCCAGAATTTTGGCCAGGACACCTGTGGTTACCACTGTATCACGGGGCACACAGTACTTCGTAGGGGGGTGTGAGCATTAGTCTATCTCAACTATTTTTTCTCCTAGTTCTCGCTTTCCACAGATGACTGCAGGGAGAGTCTCTGGCTCAGTTCCGGACGGTTCTGGCGTTGGCTTTTCCTCTCGGACTTGCTCTGTTCGTTGCAGAGACCTGGGAATGTGCAAGAGGTGCGGACCTCTCCCTAGGGGTTCTGCACACAACCATCAGGTATTCTTTCCTTACCACTTTCATTGAAACCTTGCGTGCAGCTGAAGTGCGGTTGCCACGTGGTAGTTTAGGACCTTGATGCAGGGTATAAGGCCAGAGGCCCCTTGGGGCTATACCATATTCTCCATTTTATGCGAGGTAAGGGCTGTTGCGTACAGTCCCTTAACTCAAAACCAAATAAAAACAATTGGGCTGCATCTATCTTTGGAGGGCCCGTGGAGTCTGTGCTTTTCTTTATTCAGTCCCTTCACTCAGCTTACGCTGCATTTTAGGGTTCAAATTGAATCCGGAGGTTCTGGTTCTGGTCCCGGTCCCTCGGGAACTGGCTTCTTCTTTGGACCTTATCTCAGCGGGTTTTCTTTAACATAGGGTTCATGCCTCCAACATTAGGAGGACTGGTTGCTGTGCGTATGGTTCCATATAGAGAGTGGGAAAGGCTGGCTGCTAAGCAGACCATCACTGAGCGTTCTGTCCGACAGGTCTTCTCTGTCAGGTCGGCCTGTGTCAAATTGTCTTGGCGCCAATTCTACCCGTTCCATGGGGGTGATCTAGGCTGCACTTAATGGTGTTTAGCGGATCAACTTGGCCGAGGAGTCATATAGTCCTCTGGCTGTCATTTCACATACGTAACCAAGATACTGTTGGCCCTACGGCCGCGGTTGCGTGCCGGGCTGTCAGAGCGGTCCCTCCCTAGGGGGGCTGCTTTAGAACGTCCCCATGGTAGCTGTGTCCCCCAGATAGGATGAAAGAGAAAAGAGGATTTTTATACTTACGATAAATCCATTTCTCTGATTCCATCTGGGGGACACTGCGTTCCCTCCCTTCTGCTCTTTGGTGGTGGTTTCCCCTTCCTTGTGCCTTTTGTATTACACTGAGGCTAGAGGGGGTTGCAGAGGGGAGGAGGTTGTCAGCAAGTATTAAACAAATTAATTAACTTATTAAGTGCCAACTCCAAGCTTCTCACACACAACCCCCTGGTAGCAGTGTCCCCTAGATGGAATCAGAGAAACAGATTTATTGTAAGTATAAAAATCCTCTTTTCTCCATCGACGTAAGCGTCACTTTACATATTCAGCTATGTACATTTATTATAAGAAACTTTCTACAAACCGCCTCCCAGCAATGACCTCTGCTTTGAATTTGGTATAAATCTATTTAAAATGTTATCGCTACATGAAGCCAGTGGAGTACTGGAACAAACATTCTATGTATTACACACAAGCACACTACCTGGCCACAAGTATGTGGACACCTCTGCTAATTAGCATAGTACTGTGTGTCCGGTCCAGTGTTTGTCTACGGCGGCCATCTTTAAATGTGCTCTGACGCTGGGAGCGGGTAATTCACTGGCGCTAGGCCCTGCCTGCGTGAAATAGTTATTTAAAAAGGTATGTAATTAAAATAAAGGTGTTTTTAAATATGTGCTGCGGCGCCAGAAGAGTAATACCAGCAGCATTCAGTGGGTTAACCTCCCCGCGGAGTGAAGAATATATTTTTAAATGTAATGAATGAGTGTATTTAAGGTATGGGCACTGCAGCCCGGTATTCCTGTCTCGTACTGGACACTGGGAGTGCACATGTATCCTTTTCATATTGTTCATGTATTGATTTATTATGTATATGTAATATACCATGTTGGAGGAAACTTGTTTTCGTAAGAAAAAAAGGGATTCCAATGCTATTTAAGTCTTTTCATCAAAGTGACCAACACATCTTTTTGTATTCTGTCCATTTAAAAAGATAGGGGACTATCATCATCATCAGCTATTTATATAGCACCACTGATTCTGCAGCGCTGTACAGAGAACTCACTCACATCAGTCCATGCCCCATAGGAGCTTACTGTCTAAATTCCCCAACATACACACACAGAGAGTGAGTGAGAGAGAGTAGGGTCAATTTAATAGCAGTCAATTAATCTACTACTATGTTTTTTGAGTGTGGGAGGAAACCGGAGCACCCGGAGGAAACCCACGCAAACACGGGGAGAACATACAAACTCCACACAGATAAGGCCATGGTTGGGAATTGATCTCCTAACCCCAGCGCTGTGAAGCACAAGTGCTAACCACTCCAGCCACCAAATAATGTAACGGCAAGTAATTTGGGAAATCACAAATTGATGTAAATTTTAAGTTTAAACAGCATTAAATCCAAGTTTAGAGAATATTACATCCTGATGCTAAACCTCAGATGTAATATCTCAGACTTTCTGGAGCCAGGTAAGATCAGGGGCCTGGGCTACCCCCTGCCAGCATGTTTACAGACACAGTATGTAAAGAGCGATTATACCATCTGAACTTCTGTATGATCACTAGAACCTCCAACTAGTGAGTAATAAATATCACTGCTTGAAGATTCTGCCTGACTGAAATTGCTGCTATACAACTGATGGACCCAATATCGTTATCTGTGGTTTGTTTAGTGCAGCATTGTGAAGTATGTTCAATTTGCCATTTAAAAAAAACAAATAAGAAAAAATTCAATTTAAAGCTTAATGTCTCAGGTTAAAATCAAATTATAAACATGATTCACAATAAAGACAGACAATTATTCTGGGGTACAATTTAAATCACCCCCATTTTTTCCAATAACTTTTAAAATTTCAGGATTCCGACGGTAAAACATTTATACATTTCTCGTTTAGGCTTGTTCCTTTTTTTTTTTAAATACAACCAAAACATTTGTGAATTCAGACCAAAATGTTTGTTTAATCAATTCTGAGGCTCATTAAAGAATGTTAATCCATAAGGCACCTTGGTCACAGGTCAGACCGTCCAATGTCCTGGTAGAGACCCCCCCCCGTGTTTTGGCCATTGTCATTGTAGCCACCCTTTGATACACTGGATTAGTATAAGAGAGATCAGGCACTGCCTTGTGGGACAGATCCATCTACAACCACGTTGTACGAGGAAAGGTTGGGTAATTTTACCCAGTTTGATGACCGTACAGGATTTTATGTAACAATAAAGACTGAATATTAGAATAATTAATTTAATATTACGATTAATCTCATTACATTTCTTCCACAAATAGCAGCTTGTTACAGAGTTCAGACAAAGAACTAATAATAACTAGGCTTTCTTATCCTACCCATAAATGACATTGTTAAAATGAGATGGTTCAGTGGTTTATCAAAAAGACAAGAAAGTTATTCTGTAGTCCAATATTTTAAATTAAAATAAGTTATAAAACTAAACAGAACTTTAAAATAAAAATCTATGAGAAAGTGCGGATTGTATAAAACCAGCGCTGTATTAAGAGGCGGAAGGTAAACTGTGAGCAAATCCTCACGCTAGGAATACAGCGCCCCCTCTGGCTGTGGATGGTGAAAATCAGAAAATACCAATTATGAAACGGTGAATTAAACATAGAAATGGGGATGACCTATAGAAGAGGAGATAAATTATCCTCATTATTATATAAATCCCACGTTTATCTCCACTTCACCACTATAAAGTGGTGGCGAGTTTATACAACATGGAGTTCAGAAAAAAACCAAAACATTTAAAAGGATATTTTAACTCCACATTTGTAGAAACCCATGAAATGTACCAGACCAGAAGAGTATAAACCGCAGTATACGCAGATGGATTCTGTTATCCTGAAAGAGCCAGAGATTGCAGCACACAGAAGACGGCTCCCAGCGCCCAGCTCATCTCCACATCCTCAATCTTTTTGGTTAACTGAAGAGAAAACAAGAACAGTTATTATTCATAAAGAACCAAAACAGACAAAAAGCCCCATTACGGACACCAGATGCGCTTTACCTTCAGCGCCGTCTTCTCCTCAAAGCCAAATCCTTCCCTTAGTAGAGCTGTGATATAAGTGAGATCCATACACAAGAACGGGCTGTGAGACGAGAAGCGCTCCATGTGATCACAAACTGGGGAAAGATTTGTAGACAAATTTACCGATACAGCACTTAACTTTTGGTGACGGTCTCTCCACATTTGAAGTTAAATTAAAATAATCTAGCATTTATTATTAACATTCTAAAAACAGATCTATTTTATGTTCTCGTCACTTTTCATATTCCCACTGTGGCTGGCTCTGCCTCTCTCTCCATCACCCTCTGTACCTGTAGGATATAAGCTCTCAGGAGCAGGGCCCTCCTTCCTCATGCTCTCTCTCCATCACCCTCTGTACCTGTAGGATGTAAGCTCTCAGGAGCAGGGCCCTCCTTCCTCGTGCTCTCTCTCCATCACCCTCTGTACCTGTAGGATATAAGCTCTCAGGAGCAAGGCCCTCCTTCCTCGTGCTCTCTCTCCATCACCCTCTGTACCTGTAGGATGTAAGCTCTCAGGAGCAGGGCCCTCCTTCCTCATGCTCTCCATCACCCTCTGAACCCGTAGGATATAAGCTCTCAGGAGCAGGGCCCTCCTTCCTCGTGCTCTCTCTCCATCACCATCTGTACCTGTAGGATGTAAGCTCTCAGGAGCAGGACCCTCCTTCTTCATGCTCCATCACCCTCTGTACCTGTAGCATGTAAGCTCTCAGGAGCAGGGCCCTCCTCCCTCGTGCTCTCCATCACCCTCTGAACCCGTAGGATGTAAGCTCTCAGGAGCAGGACCCTCCTCCCTCGTGCTCTCCATCACCCTCTGAACCCGTAGGATGTAAGCTCTCAGGAGCAGGACCCTCCTCCCTCGTGCTCTCCATCACCCTCTGTACCTGTAGCATGTAAGCTCTCAGGAGCAGGGCCCTCCTCCCTCGTGCTCTCCATCACCCTCTGTACCTGTAGCATGTAAGCTCTCAGGAGCAGGGCCCTCCTCCCTCGTGCTCTCTCTCCATCACCCTCTGTACCTGTAGCATGTAAGCTCTCAGGAGCAGGGCCCTCCTTCCTCGTGCTCTCCATCACCCTCTGTACCTGTAGGATGTAAGCTTTCAAGCGCAGGGCCCTCTTTCCTTGTGTGCTCCTTCTACTATTCCATCACCCTCAGTACCTCGTGGCTGCTTCCCTAGCCCTGTTATCTTAAGCTTCGGCCTACTTCTTGCTGATTACAACCATCACTCACTGTCCCGCAAATAATTTGATCTGCATTACCATGTTACCTGTATTTTTATTCATTCAGTATGTCTGGTGTTTGTATTTTGTTCTTCATGTATCATGTTGTGTTATGGATCACTGCTTTCTGAATATGTCATGAATGGCGCTGCGGACCCTTTGTGGCGCCTTATAAATATAACATAATAATAACAATAATAACCCATAGTTTACCTTCTTTGGCTTTTCGAGCAAAGTCCTGGACTTCCACCACTCCACCCTCCTCATAATCTGAAAACAACGAGACAGGTCAGAAGATGATCATCTGGGCTCCTCATACCCGAGGGGATGTCAGCTCACCAATCAGACTGGTGTCCACGGCCCGGTCGTAGTAATAGGAAAAGGCATAAAATGGACTTTCTCGAATTTCATCAACCTGGTGAAGCTTCCCCTGTACAATGGGCAGTACCTCCGAATAACAGGCATCAAATCCAGCGAGACCTGGACAGGAGCAGAGAAAGTGAGGAGAACATGGTCATTATACAGCAAGGCCGATTCCACCCTCATCTATAATATAGTTATTGTCCTGGTCAGATTCCCAGATACGCAGGATATCCATGGTAGCCAATAGTATAACTTCCAGCAGCAATGTGACCAATGTATTTAGAGACCACACTTTGCATTTACAGAAAAGGGTCTCATAACAATTGTGTCTATTCAGGACTGGCCCCTATGGAAATAATGCCCCCTCCAATCTGGAACTGCTCTTCAGTTATAGGTCAGTAATGAGTGGGGTCCAGTATAGAAAGTCATGTGGGAAAATATTTGTTAGAACAGACAGTGGCCTTAGATGAAATCAGTTATT
This sequence comes from Mixophyes fleayi, assembly GCF_038048845.1. NCBI lineage: Eukaryota > Metazoa > Chordata > Amphibia > Anura > Limnodynastidae > Mixophyes > Mixophyes fleayi. The sequence continues at coordinate 117,583 of NW_027448355.1, forward strand.
TCCAATATTTAATACATTATGACTTGGTCAAGGGTACAAGTTATCTCTCGACTCAGACTTAGAATCCATTTCTCCAAGGCCTGAGGGATACTGGGCCAGCATCCCCAATTGTAAAGCGCTACGGAATATGTTGGCACTATATAAATAAATGATGATGATGATGCTCTCCTGGTATAATACGCTAAAGGTGAGTACATTAGCTCTCGCTCTGCAGGGTGACAAACCCTTGGTACAAAGATTGGCTTCCAACTGCGTTATTCCTCTCATAGCCGTCTCATTGATTAATACACGTTTACTTACCATCAGAGTGCCCTCCGTATCTATAGGTGGCTCCAACAAACGTCCACTGAGCATCCAAAACTGGGGGAAAGCAGTGACTGCGGAACATCTGTTTCTGTTGGGCTGAGACAGAAATGTATAGGCTACATGAGTTCTGTATGTACTATACGCATGTATATTACATGTTCATTGTGGATTATTATTATTATGGTAGATTTCTAAGACGCCAAAGTGCTCCGCAGCGCCGTACAGTGGGGAAAACAGTACATAGATAAATCAAGGACATACAGGGCAGACAAAATAACTGCAGACATGAAAACAAAGGGTATGGAGGACCCTGCTCATTAGAGAGCTTACATTCTAAGTGGAAGAGGGCACAGCTGTAACAAGAGGAGCGAGTGGAGACTGGGATAGTTGTGAGGGTGCATTAGTGTGAATAGTATCATCAGGGATAAGGTCAGCTCTAAAAAAGAGATGGGTTTTCAGAGAGCGTCTAAAGATTTGAAGGCTGTGGGAAAGTCTGATTGAGTGTGGTAGGGAATTCCATAAGTGGGGAGCAGCACAGGAGAAGTCTTGTAAGTGGGAGTGAGAGGTGGTTATCAGAGACAAGGCGCAGGTCAGAGGTAGATCTAAGAGAACGGAAGGGAGATTATTTTTATATGAGATGTATGCAGTGGTAGTGTTGTTGTTGAGGGCTTTGTAGGTAAGGGTGAGTAATTTGAATTTGCTTCTGGAGGACACAGGGAGCCGGTGTAGGGATCTGCAAAGTGGTGCAGCAGATGTGGAGCGATGAGAGAGGAAGATCAGTCTTGCAGCAGCATTTAGGATGGATTGAAGTGTGGATATATGGGTGTCAGGAATGCCAGATAGCAGGTGGCTGCAATACTCAAGACGGGAGATGATTAGAGAATGGATACGTTTTGGTAACATGTTGAGTAAGAAAATGGCGTATTTTGACAATGTATTTAAGGTGGAGTCGACAGGACTGGGAGAGTCTGGATATGAGGAATAAAGCAAAGGGTGTAGTCAAGCATTGACACCAAGGCAGCAGGCTTGGAAGACTGAGGAATTTGTGGTGTTATTGACAATGAGGAAGATTTGAGAGCCAGTGGTGACTCTGGTAGGAGGGAAGATAATAAGCTTTGTTTTGGACATGTTGAGTTTTAGGTAGCGCAGGGATATCCATGTGGAGATAACAGAAAGACAGTTGTTTACCCGAGATAGTACAGAAGGAGAGAGGTCAGGGGAAGAGATATAGATTTGGGTGTCATCAGCGTAAAGGTGGTATTGGAAGCCGAATGAGGGAATTGGTGTCCAAAGAGAAGAGGTGTGTAATGAAAAAAATAAAGGGCCAAGAACAGAGGCTTGTGGGGGGACCCCAACAGATAGTGGGAGTGGAGGGGAGGATGTGCCAGAGGTAGAAACACTAAGGAACTATGTCACAAAGGTCAAGGGTGTGTAGGAGAAGAGGGTGATCAACAGTATCAAAAGCGGCAGAGAGGTCCAGGATAATGAGTATGGAGAAATGACCCTCAGACTTTGCAGTAAGTAGATCATTGATCACTTTTGTGAGAGCAGTTTCAGTGGAATGTTGGGGGCAGAAGCCTGACTGCAGAGAGTCTAGAGTGGAATGAGACGAGAGAAAGTGAGACAGCGTCTGTACACTAATTGCTCAAGTAGTTTGGAGGTAAAGGGGAGGAAAGAAATAGGGCTGTAGGTGGAGAAAGAGGCTGAACGAGAGATGGTTCCTTTAGAATTGGTGAGATGAGCGCATGTTTAAAGGAGGATGGAAATGTGCCAGTGGAGAGAGACAGGTTGAAGAGGTGAGATAGAGGTGGAGGAGAGGGAGCGGAGAATTTGGGAGGGAATAGGGTTGAGGGAACAGGTTGTAGGGTGAGATGATGAGATAAGCGGAGAAACTTGTCCCTCAGACAGGATGATAATGAGCGTTAAACGTCACCTGTGATTCAAGAATTTTCAGGTTGACATTTGTTATGATGTAATCGTAGCATATTTACGGGCGATGAGAGTGAGTCAAGGTCTATGTAGCCCTTTGTCATAAGCTCACTAAGGGAGAAAGGAGAGCTGGGTGGCCCAGTGTCAGAATGTGATTGGTAGAAACTAGACCACTTCAACATAGAGCCATTGCTCCATCGCCACGCTCTGACACACATTGGTTGCTCAGTCTAGGGGGTAAATGTATTAAGTTTAGATTTCTGCAAGTCGCCCGAAAATTTGGCGACTTGCAGAAATCGGAACTTAATACATTTACCCCCAGGTCTTGTTTTGGTTAGATTATAGCAAACCAGAGATGGTGGTAAATGCAGAAGCTCACCAAAACCTGTTACATATAGGTTACTGATCATAAGCCAATCAATGAATTAACCTTTCTTAGTGCATAGAGCTTTTCCCGGTGTTTATTCACAGCAGGGGGTCCAAGTGGTGACACGAGGACCCTCCACACCTTTATTGTTGCACTCCCAACTACCTGTAACTTCCTTTTGTACAAAGTATTCCCCTGTGAAGACACTACAAATGCTAAATACATTTAATATATTGAGATGACTTCAAAATTCCTGGACTAATACTAAGAAGATTGTGAACACTATTTTTGTTGCACTTATTTGTTGACTTGATTTCTTGTTATTTGTGATATCAGCAGGTGGTCACGTGAGACCAAAAGATTGTTGTATTCCTCATTGAGTACACACAGTTCTGCACTCTTTGTAACTTTACAAATCTTGCTTTGATTGAATTTATGTAAGAGTTTGTGTCAATATCTACACATTGTAAAACAGGGGGCACTATAGATATGCCGTAGTTATGTGACATTTCAGGAAAATATACAATACAGAGTTTTACCTGCAGACGCTCTTAGCACAGCCAGACGAGCTTCCTTCAGCCCAAGACCCAGATAACTGCAAAACACACAATTCCATCTGATATTAACTACAGAACACACACGGACTGCCTGTAATGATCTCCTCGGATTACACGCACATACCTGTGTGTGTACAAACGGTATGTGCTGTTAAAGAGCTCAAAGGAAGCCAGAAAGTCCCGTGGTGTCTGATCCAATGTCGCCTGGAAACACCAAGAAGCAGTAAAGACAGAGATGAAGATATCACATACAGCAACATACAGTATGAGAAACAAGATGAGCTCAGGACATTGTTTACCTTAGACAGAGGCAGGAAGGTGATCTGCGTGGAGCCTCCACCCAAATCCAGAGTCCCCACACTGTGATCTCCGTGTAACCGACCTACAACACAGTCAGTTCCCCAACAGTATGACCCATTTAGAGAAAAAAAAACAACACACAACTGCTTGACTGACCTACAGTACAGCACAATAACTAGATTGTCCGACTGACCTACAACACAATTACTGGACTGGTCGACTGACCTACAACACAATTACTGGACTGGTCGACTGACCTACAACACAATGGGTGTAGTACAAATTAACGGTGATGTAAACAACGACAGTGTTTTCACCTACATAATAATTAGGATACAGAACAGAGCGTCATGTAAGAAAGACCTACTTAGCTGTAAACAGACAAAGGGCAGATCCGATGTGCGGAAAGGGCGACACTTCCAAATACGATCTCTTCCAACCGCGACTTGGATTATTATTTTTTTAAAGCGGCAATGCACGGACCATGTATTGCTAACCGTAACCCGCAACCTAACCCTAACCTGCAGACTAAGTCTAACCCCTAACGTAAAGGTAATACTTACATGGGTCCCTGCATTGCCGCTTTAAAAACCGAAATGTTGTGTAAACACTGTGGGTGTCCTTTACTACCGCAACACAATAACTAGATTGTACGACTAATCTACAGCACAGACAATTACCCGACTGTGCAACTGACTTAGAGAACAATAACCAGATGTGCTGTTTGTATTCTCTTAAATATTTCAATAAAAACAAATTGCACAAAAAAAAACCAATCCTCTTGGAACTTAAATCATTAAAGTAGAAAAAATTATAAAAACAGAAAGACCCCAGCTTGTCGGGCTTCAAACTGAGAAATTCAATTTTAACTGTTACAAAATACAGAATCCATCATATTTCTAAAACATAGTAAAATGACAAAATGATCCGGCTAAAATAAAAAAATACTGCTACTAAAATAGTAATATAATTTTTACTAAAAAGAAACTAGAGGAGAAGAGAGAGAGAGGGGAGAGGATAGAGAGAAGAGAGGGGAGAGGATAGAGAGAAGAGAGGGGAGAGGATAGAGAGAAGAGAGGGGAGAGGATAGAGAGAAGAGAGGATAGAGAGAAGAGAGGATAGAGAGAAGAGAGGGGAGAGGATAGAGAGAAGAGAGGGGAGAGGATAGAGAGAAGAGAGGGGAGAGGATAGAGAGAAGAGAGGGGAGAGGATAGAGAGAAGAGAGGGGAGAGGATAGAGAGAAGAGAGGGGAGAGGATAGAGAGAAGAGAGGGGAGAGGATAGAGAGAAGAGAGGGGAGGATAGAGAGGGGAGAGGATAGAGAGAAGAGAGAAGAGAGGAGAGAGGATAGAGAGAAGAGAGAAGAGAGGATAGAGAGAAGAGAGGGGAGAGGATAGAGAGAAGAGAGGGGAGAGGATAGAGAGAAGAGAGGGGAGAGGAGAGAGAAGAGAGGGGAGAGGATAGAGAGAAGAGAGGGGAGAGGATAGAGAGAAGAGAGGGGAGAGGATAGAGAGAAGAGAGGGGAGAGGATAGAGAGAAGAGAGGGGAGGATAGAGAGAAGAGAGGGGAGAGGATAGAGAGAAGAGAGGGGAGAGGATAGAGAGAAGAGAGAAGAGAGGAGAGAGGATAGAGAGAAGAGAGGGGAGAGGATAGAGAGAAGAGAGGGGAGAGGATAGAGAGAAGAGAAGAGAGAGAGGAGAGGATAGAGAGAAGAGAGGATAGAGAGAGGGGAGAGGATAGAGAGAGGGGAGAGGATAGAGAGAGGGGAGAGGATAGAGAGAGGGGAGAGGATAGAGAGAGGGGAGAGGATAGAGAGGGGAGAGGATAGAGAGGGGAGAGGATAGAGAGAGAAGAGAGGGGAGAGGAAAGAGAGGGGAGAGGAAAGAGAGGGGAGAGGAAAGAGAGGGGAGAGGAAAGAGAGGGGAGAGGAAAGAGAGGGGAGAGGATAGAGAGAGGAGAGGAAAGAGAGGGGAGAGGATAGAGAGAGAAGAGAGGGGAGAGGATAGAGAGAGAAGAGAGGGGAGAGGATAGAGAGAGAAGAGAGGGGAGAGGATAGAGAGAGAAGAGAGGGGAGAGGATAGAGAGAGAAGAGAGGGGAGAGGATAGAGAGAGGGGAGAGGATAGAGAGAGAAGAGAGGGGAGAGGATAGAGAGAGAAGAGAGGGGAGAGGATAGAGAGAGAAGAGAGGGGAGAGGATAGAGAGAGAAGAGAGGGGAGAGGATAGAGAGAGAAGAGAGGGGAGAGGATAGAGAGAGAAGAGAGGGGAGAGGATAGAGAGGGAAGAGAGGGGAGAGGATAGAGAGGGGAGAGGATAGAGAGAGAAGAGAGGGGAGAGGATAGAGAGAGAAGAGAGGGGAGAGGATAGAGAGGGGAGAGGATAGAGAGAGAAGAGAGGGGAGAGGATAGAGAGAGAAGAGAGGGGAGAGGATAGAGAGAGAAGAGAGGGGAGAGGATAGAGAGAGAAGAGAGGGGAGAGGATAGAGAGAGGGGAGAGGATAGAGAGGGGAGAGGATAGAGAGAAGAGAGGGGAGAGGATAGAGAGGGGAGAGGATAGAGAGAAGAGAGGGAAAGGATAGAGAGAGAAGAGAGGGGAGGAAAGAGAGGGGAGAGGATAGAGAGAGAAGAGAGGGGAGAGGATAGAGAGAGAAGAGAGGGGAGAGGATAGAGAGAAGAGAGGGGAGAGGATAGAGAGAAGAGAGGGGAGGATAGAGAGGGGAGAGGATAGAGAGAAGAGAGGATAGAGAGAAGAGAGGGGAGAGGATAGAGAGAAGAGAGGGGAGAGGATAGAGAGAAGAGAGGGGAGAGGATAGAGAGAAGAGAGGGGAGAGGATAGAGAGAAGAGAGGGGAGAGGATAGAGAGAAGAGAGGGGAGAGGATAGAGAGAAGAGAGGGGAGAGGATAGAGAGAAGAGAGGGGAGAGGATAGAGAGAAGAGAGGGGAGAGGATAGAGAGAAGAGAGGGGAGAGGATAGAGAGAAGAGAGGGGAGAGGATAGAGAGAAGAGAGGGGAGAGGATAGAGAGGAGAGAGGATAGAGAGAAGAGAGGGGAGAGGATAGAGAGAAGAGAGGGGAGAGGATAGAGAGGGGAGAGAGAAGAGAAGAGAGAGGAAGGGAGATAGAGAGGGGAGAGAGGGAGAGAGGGCGAGAGAGGGGAGAGAGGGGGGAGAGGGGGAGAGGGGGGAGAGGGGGGAGAGGGGGAGAGGGGGGAGAGGGGGGAGAGGGGAGAGAGGGGGGAGAGGGGGGAGAGGGGGGAGAGGGGGGAGAGGGGGGAGAGGGGGAGAGAGGAGAGAGAGGAGGAGAGAGGAGAGAAGAAGAGAGGAGAGAAAGAAGAGGTGAGAGAAAGAAGAGAGGGGAGAGAGAGAAGAGAGAAGAGGAGAGGGAGAGGATAGAGAGAAGAGAGGGGGGGGGAAGAGAGGGGGGGGGGAGAGAGGGAGAGAGAGAGAGGAGAGAGAGAGAGACAAGAGAGAGAGAGAGACAAGAGAGAGAGAGACAAGAGAGAGAGACAAGAGAGAGAGGAGAGAGAGACAAGAGAGACGAGAGAGAGAGACAAGAGACGAGAGAGAGAGAGACAGAGAGAGAGAGGAGAGAAGAGAGAAGATAGAGAAGAGAGAGGAAGAGAAGACCCTACACATCATCAGGAACAGTATTTGCAGTATACGTGTGTTGCTTCACTGAGCACCAACTGCATTAATGAAGCCATCTCTTACTTACCTGTCAGGAAGTTAACTGTGATCCAGGCTAAGATTCCTATGAAGAAAAATCACAATGTTAGATCAGGATGAGACAAGTATAAGGAACACTAGGCAGACATTGGTCTTAATTATGAATAAGTAACTGAGGTTTTTCAAAGGTTAAATGGGCCATTATAATGTGTTACAAGAGTTGCTTTAAAGCAGGCCTGTCCAACCTGCGGCCCTCCAGATGTTGTGAAACTACAAGTCCCAGCATGCCCTTCCAGCTATCAACAGGTTATCTACTGGCAAAGCATGCTGGGGCTTGTAATTTCACAACACCTGGAGGGCCGCAGGTTGGACAGGCCTGCTTTAAAGGATTAGACCAGGCCTGTCCAACCTGCGGCCCTCCAGGTGTTGTGAAACTATAAGTCCCAGCATGCTTTGCTGGTAGACAACCAGTTGATACCTGGAAGGGCATGCTGGGACTTGTAGTTTCACAACAACTGGAGGGCCGCAGGTTGGACAGACCTGGATTAGACACTAGCAGGCGCAATTGTTCAGCACATGTATACAGTGCTGCTCTAACCACATGTACACAGAGGGGGCTGCACTAATCACGTTGTGGCTGGATCACATAGGAATGACTTATGGTAGATATTTTAATTACGGGCACAGTGCACCTCTGTATATAGTTGCCTGCACCAGTCCGTGCGTACACGTGGAGTTGGGGAGGGGGGGGCGTGCTCCAGTCGCACGTACATGGGGGGGGGGGGGTTCTGCTCCAGTCACGCGTACACGGGGGGAGGGGGGGGGGGGGCCTGCTCCAGTCGCGCGTACACGGGGGGGAGGCGCCTACACCAGTCGCACGTACATGGGGGGGGGGGGGGTTCTGCTCCAGTCACGCGTACACGGGGGGGGGGGGCCTGCTCCAGTCACGCGTACACAGGGTTCTGCTCCAGCCACACGTACACAGTGGGGGGCGGCCTGCTCCAGTCACGCGTAGGGATAAAGAAAGGGGATGGCGGGAAGGCAAGCCCAGCGGGTTCCCAACAGCATGAACACCGTGGCGTAGGAGGTCTATTCTGTCAAACATGCATACACGGGGGAAGGGGAAGGCGCTCTAATCACGCGCACAGAGGGGGGCTACACCAATCACGCGCACGGTGTGGGACTAAGCCAGGGTTTCCCAAACCCAGTCCTCAGGGCTCCCTAACAGTGCAGGTTTTCCGGATCACATGTGACATAATTAGGACCACCTGTGGATCTGTTACAATGTGTCAGTCAGTAATGAATACACCTGTGCTCCAGCAAGGAGATATGGAAAACCTGCACTGTTAGGGAGCCCTGAGGACTGGGTTTGGGAAACCCTGGACTAAGCAATCAGCGCATAGAGAGGGACTAACCAATCACGCGTATAAAGGGGGACTATCCTATTACGCGTATAGAGAGGGGCTACACTAAACATACATATAGAGACTGCTATGTGGCTTTAATTTATGTAATTGAGATTATTACTGATCATTAAACACAAAATAAACATGCAATAAAATACTCTGACCTTCATCTGTTCCATCCATGATGCTGACACTGTTTTCTGGACCAGGAACGGAGATGAATGGAAGACTTTCTTCACCTAAAGAACAATTAGAGACCCATCCATGACCCTGACAAAAAACTCCTATCCAACTCCCACTCCGACATCCCCTCCGCTACACAATCCTCCCTCTAGGACATCCCCTCCGCTACACAATCCTCCCTCTAAGACATCCCCTCCGCTACACAATCCTCCCTCTAGGACATCCCCTCCGCTACACAATCCTCCCTCTAGGACATCCCTCCGCTACACAATCCTCCCTCTAGGACATCCCCTCCGCTACACAATCCTCCCTCTAGGACATCCCCTCCGCTACACAATCCTCCTCTAGGACATCCCCTCCGCTACACAATCCTCCCTCTAGGACATCCCCTCCGCTACACAATCCTCCCTCTAGGACATCCCCTCCGCTACACAATCCTCCCTCTAGGACATCCCCTCCGCTACACAATCCTCCCTCTAGGACATCCCCTCCGCTACACAATCCTCCCTCTAGGACATCCCCTCCGCTACACAATCCTCCCTCTAGGACATCCCCTCCGCTACACAATCCTCCCTCTAGGACATCCCCTCCGCTACACAATCCTCCCTCTAGGACATCCCCTCCGCTACACAATCCTCCTCTAGGACATCCCCTCCGCTACACAATCCTCCCTCTAGGACATTCGCTCCGGTACACAATCCTCCCTCTAGGACATCCCCTCCGCTACACAAACCTCCTCTAGGACATCCCCTCCGCTACACAATCCTCCCTCTAGGACATCCTCTCCGGTACACAATCCTCCCTCTAGGACATCCGCTCCGGTAAACAATCCCCACCCCCACACAGAAACACACACAAACACAACATCACCTCTAGTACACAAATTTCCCTGTAGAACATCAATTCCAATACGTAACCCTTCTCAGAACAAAACCTCTAGCGTACACCGCACACTAGAGAACATCCCCTCCATCACACACTGCTCCCAACAGAACATCCCTCCATCACACACTGCTCCCCGCAGACAATCCCCTCCATCACACACCGCACCCTAGAGAACATCCCTCCATCACACACCGCACCCTAGAGAACATCCCCTCCATCACACACTGCTCCCAACAGAACATCCCCTTCATCACACACTGCTCCCCGCAGACAATCCCCTCCATCACACACCGCACCCTAGAGAACATCCCCTCCATCACACACCGCACCCTAGAGAACATCCCCTTCATCACACACTGCTCCCCGCAGAACATCCCCTTCATCACACACCGCACCCTAGAGAACATCCCCTCCATCACACACCGCACCCTAGAGAACATCCCCTTCATCACACACTGCTCCCCGCAGAACATCCCCTTCATCACACACCGCACCCTAGAGAACATCCCCTCCATCACACACTGCTCCCCGCAGAACATCTCCTTCATCACACACTGCTCCCCGCAGAACATCTCCTTCATCACACACTGCTCCCCGCAGAACATCTCCTTCATCACACACTGCTCCCCGCAGAACATCTCCTTCATCACACACTGCTCCCCGCAGAACATCTCCTTCATCACACACTGCTCCCCGCAGAACATCTCCTTCATCACACACTGCTCCGCGCAGAACATCTCCTCCATCACACACTGCTCCCCGCAGAACATCTCCTCCATCACACACTGCTCCCCGCAGAACATCCCCTCCATCACACACTGCTTCCCCGCAGAACATCCCCTCCATCACACACTGCTCCCCGCAGAACATCCCCTCCATCACACACTGCTCCCCGCAGAACATCCCCTCCATCACACACTGCTCCCCGCAGAACATCCCCTCCATCACACACTGCTCCCCGCAGAACATCCCCTCCATCACACACTGCTCCCCGCAGAACATCTCCTTCATCACACACTGCTCCCCGCAGAACATCTCCTTCATCACACACTGCTCCCCGCAGAACATCTCCTTCATCACACACTGCTCCCCGCAGAACATCTCCTTCATCACACACTGCTCCCCGCAGAACATCTCCTTCATCACACACTGCTCCCCGCAGAACATCCCCTCCATCACACACTGCTCCCCGCAGAACATCCCCTCCATCACACACTGCTCCCCGCAGAACATCCCCTCCATCACACACAGCTCCCCGCAGAACATCTCCTTCATCACACACTGCTCCCCGCAGAACATCCCCTTCATCACACACCGTTCCCCGCAGAACATCTCTTTCATCACACACCGCTCCCCTTAGAACATCTCCTTCATCACACACCGCTCCCTGCAGAACATCTCCTGCATCACACACCGCTCCCTGCAGAACATCTCCTGCATCACACACTGCTCCCCTTAGAACATCTCCTTCATCACACACTGCTCCCCGCAGAACATCCCCTCCATCACACACTGCTCCCCGCAGAACATCCCCTCCATCACACACTGCTCCCCGCAGAACATCTCCTCCATCACACACTGCTCCCCGCAGAACATCCCCTCCCTCATATAAATCCTGTTACACAAACCAGCCCACAGAACCACTTCCTGGTTATACACCTATTACCACAAAATGCTCCATCCATTACACACACATAATAATTTCCACCATTAAATATTTATCTGCACTAAGGTCCTCTTGGTTATCCACCACTATATTATACATCCTATCCTGCTGACCCCTATAATATACCCTCCACTAGCCATCTGTGTCCCCCTAACTGCAGGGACTCTCTCGTGTCCCCTAAGTGTACCCTAAATTGCAGAGCCTTCTTCCATGTACCCTAACTTCAGGGCACTTTCAACTGTGTACCCCTAATTTCAGAGGGTTCCTCTGTTTCCTCCTCACTTCAAAGAGCAGAGCTTCAGCCTGGTGTTCAGGGAGCAGTCGCAGCCCAGCAGTTGCTTTTAGTACTAGAGGCGTTTTCTTCCAGTGTGAGGAAGGAATATAATCCTGCGCCAGGCGGAGTAATGAACGTACTGTGTCTGCACCCTGGGGAAAATCACAGGTAACCGGTCACATAGGTCAGATCTCACCCTCGGACACAAACATAAGCTGGAGTCGTCCTTCACACATACATTATACATATATGGCTGTGTCAATAGCGCTTTCATTTAAGACAATCTGTAGTAGGAGTGGTCCGATAAGAAACATTTGGGCATGAAGATGTGTGTGTAAAGTACAATAATAATAATGTTGCCTGGGCACATCAGGGTTCCCTTTGGAACTGGGAAGGCAGATGGTCTGGCGTTGGCCGAGTTACAGGGCTGTGAATGATCTCACCAGTAATAGACGACTTATTACACATAGTGTAGTGGTCCAGACTCGTATGTGAGAGAATAAGAAATTCTAATGATAGTAATGTCCAAGTACATATATAATTATATAAGCAATATAGAGCGGAAGTGTCCATTATTATTATTTATTACTTTTACTGCATTTTTTGTTATATGTTTTCCAGTATAAATGATTGAGATGAGGGTGTTGGACAGAGCAGTACTATATGTGCATAATAACAGTACAGCAGATTTATTCACAATGACTACGAAACATCAGCTCTACACCTAGTTCAAGACTTTTTAATACTTTGCATAATGTTATAAAATAATGAAAAACTGGATCCAGGGAAATGTGCTGGTACTCATAGCAACCAATCAGATTTCGCCATTCTACTTGTAAATTTTAGAAAATTAGCGCTCATATCTGGTTGCTATGAGTTACTCTTCACACTATATGTCCACTTCGATGTCGGCTGTGGCACGCTGAAGAAACACAACACCTTTCACACAAAGCAGAACATCATTGCTGCAGATCTTGTACGTCTAATGATTTCCTCACTTATACTGGTATCACTCCTCTGGACACTGCTAAACAAATATACTTTCAATTTCTCATCTCCGCTCCGGCCTCTAACGCCAAATGCCTTTTTAATACATGTAAATCTCTTCTCATCCCTCCCTGCCCAAACCCTCCTACTATCAGTGCCCAGGATCTTGCTTCCTATTTCAAGGACAAAATTAATAAGATCAGACAGGAAATGGTATCATCTTCCTTGACAAGCAATGAGTTCCATTCCTTCCTGGCACCCTGTGGCACCTTCTCTTCATTTGATCCCACAAATGAAGATGCAGTATCTTCTCTTCTTATCTTCCTACTCTACCACCTTTCACAAATCGGTAGATTACTATCTCCTATACTCATCCCAACCTTAACTAAAATCTGTAACCTCTCTCTACTGGTCTCTTTCAGTCATTGTTCAAGCACGCCACTATTCTGAAAAACAAAGTTCGGACCCAAACTCTGTCTCAAATTACCATCTCACCTCTCAGCTGCCGTGCCCCTCCAAGTTTCTTGAGAGAATCACCTACACTAGCCTCACACGTTTTGTTTTCTCATACAAACTAATGGATCCTCGAGTCAGGCTTTCATTTCCAACATTCCACAGAAACTGCCCCGACTAAGGTCGTCAGCGATTTGATCACTGATAAAGGTCATTACTCTCTTCTAATTCTCCTGGAACTCTCCATTGCATTTGACACTATTGACCACTCTCTTCTCATACAAACTCTCCAATCCCTAGGTCTTCAAGAGACTGTCATAACATAGTTCTTATCCTACCTTTCTAATCGCTATTTTAGTGTTTGTTTCTCAGGATCCACCTCTGCTCCACTTCTTCTATCAGTTGGAGACCACAGGGCTCAGTCCTGAGCCCTTGCTCTTCTCTAACTACACCACTTCTTTTGGAAAACCAATAACCTCCTTTGGATTTCAGTAATATCTCTATATCTATCCTTCCCTGATCTTTCACCATCTGTGTCTCGCGTTGCTGACGGTCTGTCTGCCATTTCATCTTGGATGTCCTCCTGACATTTCTATTTCTGTTGACAACATGACAATAAATCCTATTGTACGTATCTCAATTAAGACACTGCCAAAACTTTAATTTAAGTACTCATCATCTCCCACATTGACTATTGTAATACCATCCTTACTGGTCTTTCCCAAATCAGACTCTCACCCCTACAATCTATTTTGCATGCAGTGGCTAGATTGATTTTCCACTCAACACTGATTTCCTGTTTTTTAAATCCAATATAATATATTTCTACTAGGCCATCAACAAAATTGCACCGACATTCACTTGTCTCAAAATATCTCCCAACTCAACACCTCCGTTCTGCACAAGATCTGCGTCTCTCTTCCACTCTCATCACATCCTCCCTTTCCTGGTTACAGGACTTTTTTCGGGCTGCACCCACTTTGTGGAATTCCCTCCCTCGCACAGTAAGACTTTCCTCTAGTCTTCAAACCTTCAAGGGTTCTCTGAAAACCCACCTCTTCAGGCAAGCTTATAATATGCCTCAACTTATATCAAATATCTTTACTTCACTATTACCACCCTCTGCACAGTTCACACAAGACTTGCATGTGTTAAATTCTATACACCTGACCCCCTACAATGCTGTGTGCTCATAAAGCACACTAAGAACTTTCTACCTTTGCAATCTGGCAGAACCAATATGCAATATGTAGCACTTACCCTCGTGTATCAAACCCCTAGTGTTCTATAGATTGTAAGCTCGCGAGCAGGGCTCTCTTACCTCTCTGTCTGTAATACCTAGTCTCGTTTTATTACCATGTTGTGTCCAATTATAACAATAATATAAGTTATAGCAACTTTTCTGTAAAAAATTCTCATAAATGTTCACAATGGGTCAGTAGATATTAAGTTGATGAACAATGTTATGTCATTCTAAACCCCAAGAATAGAATTCACAAACAAAACCTGCAGCACCATTACAGTGTCTTCATCTCACCTTCTCTGGCTGATCAGCAAACGCAGATAGTCCTGGCTTAAGGGACTCAAAGACTTCTCCGTCCAGCTCTAGAGGTAATCCTGCAGGAAGGAAAGATGCAGAGATAAACTGGGGACAGAATACTCTCTGCTCCATGGGACAGAATCAAATGAACTCATAGGAAAACAATATGACCACAATTACCCTCTCACAACTGTTCTCCATTCAAAACTTTAAAACTAATACAAATAAATATTTTTGAGAATATTTACATTGTTTAATTAACAGTATCAAGTTCTACTGCTTCTTCTTAGACCCTGAATGTTCCCAACTCGCAGTGATTAAAGCTAATTGATGAAGATAGTTTAAGGTGAACAAACAATAAATACACATTTAAATGCCCACTGGTTGATAACATTAAACGTTACGTTTCCCGGCAGCCAGCAGACATTCAATAGGACACATGAGTCAGTTTCCGCCTCCACACGCGCTCACCTGCTGCTCTCTGCTGGAAGGTGTAGATGTGGATTCGTGTCCCAGTGCTGCCCGCATCAAACACAATGCCATAAATGGTATTGTTACTGACACTCTGCATTCCCATGATAGACGGGGACACAGACTTCATGTCGGACAAGCAGCAGCCAATCACAAGTGCAGACCATAGCGTAACGATGATGGACACTGACCTCATGCTTTCATGTAGTCCTAGATCCTGCAGAGATAAAGAAGCTGTGCTGTATATGTTGGTGAATACGGAGTACATAAAACCGACAGAATGGGTGAATCTACTAGCACACATGATAAAACTGATTATACTGATGGAAGCTTGTGTCTTTTTCTATTTAAATAACACAAAATAATTAGTTACATAAAATACCTGTTTCCCAATACACCCAAAGAGATGACTCTGCTGCTTCTCTCTTCATAATAAAGAATAATCCTTTTTTTTATACAATCTTTTAGGGGGTTGATGATATTGAGGAGTGCACATATCTACAAGTATTTGGTCACAACCTCTAAAAAAAAACAACCAGCACTTTATTTCTATTCGCCTAGTGACCAAAAGGCTAACACAAGTATTACAGGCATTATACCCGCAGTCTTCCTGTCCCTTGTCCGACTGCACAATACACTGCGCTCTATCACTATACCCGCAGTCTTCTTGTCCCTTGTCCGACTGCACAATACACTGCGCTCTATCACTATACCCGCAGTCTTCCTGTCCCTTGTCCGACTGCACAATACACTGCGCTCTATCACTATACCCGCAGTCTTCCTGTCCCTTGTCCGACTGCACAATACACTGCGCTCTATCACTATACCCGCAGTCTTCCTGTCCCTTGTCAGACTGTACAATACACTGCGCTCTATCACTATACCCGCAGTCTTCCTGTTCCTTGTCAGACTGTACAATACACTGCGTTTTATCGCTATACCCGCAGTCCTCCTGTTCCTTGTCCGACTGTACAATACACTGCGCTCTATCGCTATACCCACAGTCTTCCTGTCCCTTGTCAGACTGTACAATACACTGCGCTCTATAACTATACCCGCAGTCTACCTGTCCCTTGTCAGACTGTACAATACACTGCGCTCTATCACTATACCCGCAGTCCTTCTGTCCCTTGTCCGACTGTACAATACACTGTGCTCTATAACTATACCCGCAGTCTTCCTGTCCCTTGTCAGACTGTACAATACACTGCGCTCTATCACTATACCCGCAGTCTTCCTGTTCCTTGTCCGACTGTACAATACACTGCGCTCTATCACTATACCCGCAGTCTTCCTGTCCCTTGTCAGACTGTACAATACACTGCGCTCTATCACTATACCCGCAGTCTTCCTGTCCCTTGTCAGACTGTACAATACACTGCGCTCTATCACTATACCCGCAGTCTTCCTGTCCCTTGTCCGACTGTACAATACACTGCGCTCTATCACTATACCCGCAGTCTTCCTGTCCCTTGTCCGACTGTACAATACACTGCGCTCTATCACTATACCCGCAGTCCTCCTGTCCCTTGTCAGACTGTACAATACACTGCGCTCTATCACTATACCCGCAGACTTCCTGTCCCTTGTCCGACTGTACAATACACTGTGCTCTATCACTATACCCGCAGTCTTCCTGTCCCTTGTCAGACTGTACAATACACTGCGCTCTATCACTATACCCACAGACTTCCTGTCCCTTGTCCGACTGTACAATACACTGCGCTCTATCACTATACCCGCAGTCTTCCTGTCCCTTGTCAGACTGTACAATACACTGCGCTCTATCACTATACCCGCAGTCCTTCTGTTCCTTGTCCGACTGTACAATACACTGTGCTCTATAACTATACCCGCAGTCTTCCTGTCCCTTGTCAGACTGTACAATACACTGCGCTCTATCACTATACCCGCAGTCTTCCTGTTCCTTGTCCGACTGTACAATACACTGCGCTCTATCACTATACCCACAGACTTCCTGTCCCTTGTCAGACTGTACAATAGACTGCGCTCTATCACTATACCCACAGACTTCCTGTCCCTTGTCAGACTGTACAATACACTGCGCTCTATCACTATACCCGCAGTCCTCCTGTCCCTTGTCAGACTGTACAATACACTGCGCTCTATCACTATACCCACAGACTTCCTGTCCCTTGTCAGACTGTACAATACACTGCGCTCTATCACTATACCCGCAGTCTTCCTGTCCCTTATCAGACTGTACAATACACTGCGCTCTTTCACTATACCCGCAGTCTTCCTGTCCCTTGTCCGACTGTACAATACACTGCGCTCTATCACTATACCCGCAGTCTTCCTGTCCCTTGTCCGACTGCACAATACACTGCGCTCTATCACTATACCCGCAGTCTTCCTGTCCCTTGTCAGACTGTACAATACACTGCGCTCTATCACTATACCCGCAGTCTTCCTGTCCCTTGTCCGACTGTACAATACACTGCGCTCTATCACTATACCCGCAGTCTTCCTGTCCCTTGTCCGACTGCACAATACACTGCGCTCTATCACTATACCCGCAGTCTTCCTGTCCCTTGTCAGACTGTACAATACACTGCGCTCTATCACTATACCCGCAGTCTTCCTGTCCCTTGTCCGACTGCACAATACACTGCGCTCTATCACTATACCCACAGACTTCCTGTCCCTTGTCAGACTGTACAATACACTGCGCTCTATCACTATACCCGCAGTCTTCCTGTCCCTTGTCAGACTGTACAATACACTGCGCTCTATCACTATACCCGCAGTCTTCCTGTCCCTTGTCCGACTGTACAATACACTGCGCTCTATCACTATACCCGCAGTCCTCCTGTCCCTTGTCAGACTGTACAATACACTGCGCTCTATCACTATACCCACAGACTTCCTGTCCCTTGTCCGACTGTACAATACACTGCGCTCTATCACTATACCCGCAGTCTTCCTGTCCCTTGTCAGACTGTACAATACACTGCGCTCTATCACTATACCCGCAGTCCTTCTGTCCCTTGTCCGACTGTACAATACACTGTGCTCTATAACTATACCCGCAGTCTTCCTGTCCCTTGTCAGACTGTACAATACACTGCGCTCTATCACTATACCCGCAGTCTTCCTGTTCCTTGTCCGACTGTACAATACACTGCGCTCTATCACTATACCCACAGATTTCCTGTCCCTTGTCAGACTGTACAATAGACTGCGCTCTATCACTATACCCACAGACTTCCTGTCCCTTGTCAGACTGTACAATACACTGCGCTCTATCACTATACCCGCAGTCCTCCTGTCCCTTGTCAGACTGTACAATACACTGCGCTCTATCACTATACCCACAGACTTCCTGTCCCTTGTCAGACTGTACAATACACTGCGCTCTATCACTATACCCGCAGTCTTCCTGTCCCTTGTCCGACTGTACAATACACTGCGCTCTATCACTATACCCACAGACTTCCTGTCCCTTGTCCGACTGTACAATACACTGCGCTCTATCACTATACCCGCAGTCTTCCTGTCCCTTGTCCGACTGTACAATACACTGCGCTCTATCACTATACCCGCAGTCTTCCTGTCCCTTGTCCGACTGTACAATACACTGCGCTCTATCACTATACCCGCAGTCTTCCTGTCCCTTGTCAGACTGTACAATAGACTGCGCTCTATCACTATACCCACAGACTTCCTGTCCCTTGTCCGACTGTACAATACACTGCGCTCTATCACTATACCCGCAGTCCTCCTGTCCCTTGTCAGACTGTACAATACACTGCGCTCTATCACTATACCTCCAGAATCCAGAAGAATCTGCAGCTTGTACCCCGAGAGCTTTCCGTGTACTTTTAGATAGCTTTCCTCTTTCAGCTGAATGAGACCTCTCTTCCCCTCACGCCACCCTCTCTATTACTTGTTACATGATATTTCGCTATATTGCCAGTTTTACTTGTATTACTGGCAGCTCTGTAGACGATATGACACAACATTCTGCAAGGATTAGCACACATGGCTATGAGGTCTAAAGTACAATGTGCAGCTCGTGATCACTTAAAGAGAAAAATAACTCATTATATAATGTATAGAATCTACTCCAGAAATGTCTGTTATATCAAGTGAGACGCAGATTAGAAAAAGTGAATATTGAAATAACAAGACATATATGTCACGAAGGAATGAAAATAAAGTGTTGTGGCTTCAAGTACAAAGTATTCTCCAAAGAAACAAATGACACATTACTTACACTGTGCACTGTATTATCCATTGATTTATACACCTTTTTAAACATAAACATTATTAAAAAATAACAGACTAAAATGTTAATCTACAATATGTTATATTAAATTTCATTTGTTAGTTCATTAAAACTAATTTTTTATTCTCTCCCATGATTGGTGACTTTGTAGCCTGGACTACTTCTCCCAGGATCTCTAAACAAACGCATACTTCTAATATGTGGGTTCACAGTTCTCTCCCAGGTGCTGATATGTCTACTGTTGTGGCCTAGGGTCACCACTAGGGGCACTCACACCGCTAGTCGGCATTGTAAGCCCTTTTATCTTCAGGTATATCCACTTTGGGGGAAAGATGAGGTTGGACTTTACTATGTGAGGTCACCTCATTCTACAAACACCTGCAAACATTTTGCATCAGACTTGGTTCCTTTATTTCTGAAAGCAATAATCAGAAGATTCTCTGCTGATGAATATATAAGATTATGCCATGTGGCAGATTATAATAGTGGTAATTGGGTGCCAGGGGCTGTTTGGGTCTCAGACCTTCACCCTTTTCTATCTAGAACTTACCATTTATAGAACACTAAAGCCATTATACTGAGCAGCATCCAGCAAGCCCATAAGATCCATATCTAAATGAAGACGTGAAATCCCGTTCTGCTTCCAACACAGGGAACCTGAAAGACACGTAAAATAAATATTAATACTTAAAGCTGTAGTTTCACACATCCCCCAAGAAAGAGGCTCCGAGCATCTGTACAGAACACTGTTCACTCCTCAATGATAACAAAATCTGACTGTATAAATTAAAAAAATAATAATAATGTAATGAATACACTATCCCAATGGAAGCCAATTGAAATATCTCAAGAGGCTGCATGAAGCCCTGATTTGTTCTATGTATAGAGCGCTACTGGTTTGTATTAGTCTCAAAGTTGTACCTGAGACACGTGAGAACTTTAAACGGAGATCTGCTCCACTAATTACAGCCGAGGCTGTCAGTGACACAGATAGAGAGCATTCATTTATTTTATGTAATATTTCTCTGTACTGACGGACAGTAACTGGAGGCCTCGCCAGACAGAAAATCAGATTTGAGGGACTGGAAGTTACAAGTCTATATAAACCAACACATTTGTAATGATAACCACGCGAGGTAAAATTAAATCTGATGTAAAAGTGACATTTATTAATCACATTTATGTTTGCATGTTTATGGCATTTTGCATCGAGCACCCTGTGGATCAGAGGAGAGTTCTGCATAGGGCCCCACTGTGGGCATCAGGGGCGCCCGCCTAGAGCACACGGTGGGCGACAGGGGCGCCCCGCGTAGAGCACACGGTGGGCGACAGGGGCGCCCCGCGTAGAGCACACGGTGGGCGACAGGGGCGCCCCGCGTAGGGCACACGGTGGGCGACAGGGGCGCCCCGCGTAGAGCACACGGTGGGCGACAGGGGCGCCCCGCGTAGAGCACACGGTGGGCGACAGGAGCGCCCCGCGTAGAGCACACGGTGGGCGACAGGGGCGCCCCGCATAGAGCACACGGTGGGCGACAGGGGCGCCCCGCATAGAGCACACGGTGGGCGACAGGGGCGCCCCGCATAGAGCACACGGTGGGCGACAGGGGCGCCCCGCATAGAGCACACGGTGGGCGACAGGGGCGCCCCGCATAGAGCACACGGTGGGCGACAGGAGAGCACCGCATAGAGCACACGGTGGGCGACAGGAGAGCACCGCATAGAGCACACGGTGGGCGACAGGGGCGCCCCGCATAGAGCACACGGTGGGCGACAGGAGAGCACCGCATAGAGCACACGGTGGGCGACAGGGGCGCCCCGCATAGAGCACACGGTGGGCGACAGGGGCGCCCCGCATAGAGCACACGGTGGGCGACAGGGGCGCCCCGCATAGAGCACACGGTGGGCGACAGGAGAGCCCCGCATAGAGCACACGGTGGGCGACAGGAGAGCCCCGCATAGAGCACACGGTGGGCGACAGGAGAGCCCCGCATAGAGCACACGGTGGGCGACAGGAGTGCCCCGCATAGAGCACACGGTGGGCGACAGGAGTGCCCCGCATAGAGCACACGGTGGGCGACAGGAGAGCACCGCATAGAGCACACGGTGGGCGACAGGAGAGCACCGCGTAGAGCACACGGTGGGCGACAGGGGCGCCCCGCGTAGAGCACACGGTGGGCGACAGGGGCGCCCCGCGTAGAGCACACGGTGGGCGACAGGGGCGCCCCGCGTAGAGCACACGGTGGGCGACAGGGGCGCCCCGCGTAGAGCACACGGTGGGCGACAGGGGCGCCCCGCGTAGAGCACACGGTGGGCGACAGGGGCGCCCCGCGTAGAGCACACGGTGGGCGACAGGGGCGCCCCGCGTAGAGCACACGGTGGGCGACAGGGGCGCCCCGCGTAGAGCACACGGTGGGCGACAGGGGCGCCCCGCGTAGAGCACACGGTGGGCGACAGGGGCGCCCCGCGTAGAGCACACGGTGGGCGACAGGGGCGCCCCGCGTAGAGCACACGGTGGGCGACAGGGGCGCCCCGCGTAGAGCACACGGTGGGCGACAGGGGCGCCCCGCGTAGAGCACACGGTGGGCGACAGGGGCGCCCCGCGTAGAGCACACGGTGGGCGACAGGGGCGCCCCGCGTAGAGCACACGGTGGGCGACAGGGGCGCCCCGCGTAGAGCACACGGTGGGCGACAGGGGCGCCCCGCGTAGAGCACACGGTGGGCGACAGGAGAGCACCGCATAGAGCACACGGTGGGCGACAGGGGCGCCCCGCATAGAGCACACGGTGGGCGACAGGGGCGCCCCGCATAGAGCACACGGTGGGCGACAGGGGCGCCCCGCATAGAGCACACGGTGGGCGACAGGGGCGCCCCGCATAGAGCACACGGTGGGCGACAGGGGCGCCCCGCATAGAGCACACGGTGGGCGACAGGGGCGCCCCGCATAGAGCACACGGTGGGCGACAGGAGAGCCCCGCATAGAGCACACGGTGGGCGACAGGAGAGCCCCGCATAGAGCACACGGTGGGCGACAGGAGAGCCCCGCATAGAGCACACGGTGGGCGACAGGAGTGCCCCGCATAGAGCACACGGTGGGCGACAGGAGAGCACCGCATAGAGCACACGGTGGGCGACAGGGGCGCCCCGCATAGAGCACACGGTGGGCGACAGGGGCGCCCCGCATAGAGCACACGGTGGGCGACAGGGGCGCCCCGCGTAGAGCACACGGTGGGCGACAGGGGCGCCCCGCGTAGAGCACACGGTGGGCGACAGGGGCGCCCCGCGTAGAGCACACGGTGGGCGACAGGGGCGCTCCGCATAGAGCACACGGTGGGCGACAGGAGAGCACCGCATAGAGCACACGGTGGGCGACAGGAGAGCACCGCATAGAGCACACGGTGGGCGACAGGAGAGCACCGCATAGAGCACACGGTGGGCGACAGGGGCGCCCCGCATAGAGCACACGGTGGGCGACAGGAGAGCACCGCATAGAGCACACGGTGGGCGACAGGAGAGCACCGCATAGAGCACACGGTGGGCGACAGGGGCGCCCCGCATAGAGCCCCGCATAGAGCACACGGTGGGCGACAGGGGCGCCCCGCATAGAGCACACGGTGGGCGACAGGGGCGCCCCGCATAGAGCACACGGTGGGCGACAGGGGCGCCCCGCATAGAGCACACGGTGGGCGACAGGAGAGCCCCGCATAGAGCACACGGTGGGCGACAGGAGAGCCCCGCATAGAGCACACGGTGGGCGACAGGGGCGCCCCGCATAGAGCACACGGTGGGCGACAGGAGAGCCCCGCATAGAGCACACGGTGGGCGACAGGAGAGCCCCGCATAGAGCACACGGTGGGCGACAGGAGAGCACCGCATAGAGCACACGGTGGGCGACAGGAGAGCACCGCATAGAGCACACGGTGGGCGACAGGAGAGCACCGCATAGAGCACACGGTGGGCGACAGGAGAGCACCGCATAGAGCACACGACACGGTGGGCGACAGGAGTGCCCCGCATAGAGCCCACGACACGGTGGGCGACAGGAGTGCCCCGCATAGAGCACACGGTGGGCGACAGGAGAGCACCGCATAGAGCACACGACACGGTGGGCGACAGGAGTGCCCCGCATAGAGCACACGACACGGTGGGCGACAGGAGTGCCCCGCATAGAGCACACGGTGGGCGACAGGAGAGCACCGCATAGAGCACACGACACGGTGGGTGACAGGAGTGCCCCGCATAGAGCACACGGTGGGCGACAGGAGAGCACCGCATAGAGCCCACGACACGGTGGGCGACAGGAGTGCCCCGCATAGAGCACACGGTGGGCGACAGGGGCGTCCCACATAGAGCACACGGTGGGCGACAGGGGCGTCCCACATAGAGCACACGGTGGGCGACAGGGTTAGGGTTAGGGCAGTAAAACTAGACTTATCAATTACGTAACACTTGTGACCAGGGCAAATTTTAACCAGGGGGGGGGGGGGGAGTATGGGGGACAAGAATTGACTCAGCAGCCTATTTTAAGCATTGTAAAAGAAGAAATGGGCTGGGTCACTGGGCCACCTGCATAAGGTAGTCCACTATGGACTGGCCCAGGTGGCAGAAGCACCCCAGCACCTCAGCCCAGCCTACCCCTGCTTGTGACTTTTAATATAAATTATTAGCTCCTATTTGTGGGCTATAACTAACTAAGAATGGTCTATAAACGTCCCCAGGGAAGATACTGCTTGAAACTAAACTGAAATGACATATATCCACCAAATAAACAGAAAGAGTTACACTGTGACCTATTAACATAAGCTGAGCTGACTCTGGGGATCTATTAACCCATGATAAGCTGGGGTAAATGGGAATAGTGCATAAGGACTGTGTCCTCAGAGACTTCTTTTAATTTATTTTGCAGGTGTGTTTGGGGCTATGCAACCTCATTACATAATACTAAACATTAACCAAATGTAGCAATAGAACAGTCTGTACAAAGGTTCCTCTTAAGTCACTTACAGTCAAGTCCATAAATATTGGGACATCGACACAATTCTCATATTTTGGGCTCTATACACCACCACAATGGATTAGAAATGAAACAAACAAGATGTGCTTTAACTGCAGACTTTCAGCTTTAAATCAGGTGAACGGTGTAGGAATTACAACAGTTTGTATATGTGCCTCCCACTTTTTAAGGGACCAAAAGTAATGGGACAATCAACTCAAAAGCTATTTCCTGGACATGTGTGGGCTATTCCCTCATTATTTCAGTTATTTCATTTTCATCCTCCTCAAACAATGAGAACAGCAGACAGTCAGCTTGTTGCACGTATTCATGAAATATACACTATACAGCAGCTCTCAGGAAGCAGGAATACAAACCCTGCTAATACACAGTGTGTACATCAATACGTCTCTGGGGACAGTTCCCTCCTCACACAACAGATCACACTATGAACTGTTAGATGTTTAGAACATGAGATTCACAAGTAGAGACCGACATCCGCAGACACCCTGCTGGACCCAGTAAGAATCGTGGGATCATTTTCTCTTTCTCCTGTATAATAAATACTTACAGTCAATATTGTGTGTTTTACTGTGAGAGCAGAACATCATCAGACATGTCAGACTGTTGCACCCCTCCCTCCAGTCCAGGAATATCTGTTAAATGGTGGCATCAGCCTATGGCTACATACAGGTCTGTGCAGAATATCTGTGACAGGATAGACCCCCTATGCCACCCTGTCTGTTGTGTTTCTGGGGATCGGCTGGGGTTACCTTGCCACCGTCCAGTAGGAGGAGCAGACTGCCAGCACTAGGCTCCTACAACGGCACCTAGAACCGTGTCCTTCTAGGTAACTCTCGCTGCTGGGGTACCCCCTCACTGGGCACCAGGGCTGGTACCTCTGATCTCTTCCTTCAGATCAGGGTTACTGTGGATGGTTCCCCCTGGCCTATCACACTGACCAGAGCTGCAGGGTAGTGGGCAGAGCGTTGGTAATGGATACTGGGTTCAAACCTCAGAACGCTGGATAACGGATTAGATTTGGTCTAATCTGTTGGTCACAGGAAATACAGCAGGTTCCTTAAGCAGTGATGTTTATTAGCTCAAGAAATCCTAAAAAGGACAGTTACAGACACTAGTTTGAGGTACTAGTGATATCCAGAAGTACAGATGGTATAATACATTTGTGTAAAACAGGGCTCTTTAAATACAGTTTTAAACACTAGCCTGACAGCCTTCTGCCCCTTTAACCAATCCAGACTTATTCATGCAGCCTGCACATAAATCAGCCTGGAGGGGTTAAACACCTTTTTACATTGCTGCTCCCGGCACCACTATGTCTGAGGTTTTCTATTGAATGTTTACATTTTTATAATCTTGCTTTAAATGCAATTTAAACTTGCAAAATTCATTCATCTGTGATCATTTGCATAGGGAGACTACCAGCAAATATAATTACCTCCTTCTGTCTTTCAGGCTCAACAGACGTTTTGATCACTGAGCGATGAAAAGGTCTAATTAACATGAGATTACCTATCTCTAGACAGTTGCAAAATCCAAACATTATCTCCATGGACTGTCTGTCCATACAAAACACATATCACTATAAAAAGAAAAGTACATTTGCAATGATATACAGAGAGAGGTGCATTACGTGGAGATATATTGAAGGATGAGATTGTAAATTGAGTTTTATTGATCTGCTGTATGATCAGTATAATGTGACCCAGAGTAAAATGAAACAAACTCACTCTGACTATTATATAACAGGGGAGACACAGTAATGTTCACGTTCATATCCTCGATTATCACACAGAATTGCTGCAACCGAAACACATGACTGTCCAGCACCAGCCCATGGGATATCCTCATTACTACAGTCATGGTCAAAAGTTTTGAGAATGACACAATATATTATTTTTTTATATTATTTTTTGCTGCCTCAGTTTTTATGATGGCAATTTGCATATAATCCAGAATGTCATGTAGAGTGATCAGATGAATTGCAATTAATTTCAAATTCCCTCTTTGCCATGACAATGAACTTTATTCCGAAAACATTTCCACTGCATTTCAGCCCTGCCACAAAAGGAGCAGCTGACATCAGGTCAGTCATTCTCTCATTAACACAGGTGAGAGTGACGAAGACAAGGCTGGAGATCACTCTGTCATGCTGAATGAGTTGAAATAACAGACTGGAAGCTTTAAAATGAGGGTGGTGCTTGGAATCATTGTTCTTCCGCTGTTATGGTTATCTGCAAGGAAACATGTGTAGTCATCACTGATTTTCACAAAAAGGGCTTCACAGGCAAGGTTATTGCTGCTAGTAAGATTGCACCTAAATCATCCATTTATCGGATCATTAAGTACTTCAGGCAGCAAACTGTGTCAATACTTGTGTCATTCTCAAAACTTTTGGCCATAGCTGTATCTCAAATATGCAGAGACCAAACTGACACTTACACCAGTGTATGGAGAGAGATATTATCAGAGCTGGTTCTCAGTACATCCCTCTCCTCCCACTATCAGGGCAGGATCTCAGGATATCCCTGTATTCCTGGTAACACATCCCTCTCCTCCCACTATCAGGGCAGGATCTCAGGATATCCCTGTATTCCTGGTAACACATCCATCTCCTCTCACTATCAGGGCAGGATCTCAGGATATCCCTGTATTCCTGGTAACACATCCCTCTCCTCCCACTATCAGGGCAGGATCTCAGGATATCCCTGTATTCCTGGTAACACATCCCTCTCCTCCCACTATCAGGGCAGGATCTCAGGATATCCCTGTATTCCTGGTAACACATCCCTCTCCTCCCACTATCAGGGCAGGATCTCAGGATATCCCTGTATTCCTGGTAACACATCCCTCTCCTCTCACTATCAGGGCAGGATCTCAGGATATCCCTGTATTCCTGGTAACACATCCCTCTCCTCCCACTATCGGGGCAGGATCTCAGGATATCCCTGTATTCCTGGTAACACATCCCTCTCCTCCCACTATCAGGGCAGGATCTCAGGATATCCCTGTATTCCTGGTAACACATCCCTCTCCTCCCACTATCAGGGCAGGATCTCAGGATATCCCTGTATTCCTGGTAACACGTCCCTCTCCTCCCACTATTATCACGACCCTTTCGCAGCTCAGACAGGGAGATCCTGATGACCAGTCCCGGTGACTCACCTGTGACTCCACCACTTTCCTGCCCTCACTTGGAGCCGGCATCCACTGACACTTCCGCTTCCGGACACATGATCTCTAGAGCGGGGTAACAATCAGTGTCACCATGGTAACTGCAGCGCCTGTAAACAAACCCTCTGCTAGCAAGAAGATTGTCAGCGCCATGGCCGGGATCCGGAGGAGAACGACCCGGGGCAAGAAAGGGAAGAGGTGACTGTGCCCCCCCCACTAATACTGCCCCCCCCCCCACTAATACTGCCCCCTCCCACTAATACTGCCCCCTCCCACTAATACTGCACCCCCACTAGTACTGTGCCCCCTCCCACTAGTACTGTGCCCCCTCCCACTAGTACTGTACCTTCTCCCACTAATACTGCACCCCCCACTAGTACTGTGCCCCTCCCACTAATACTGCACCCCCCACTAGTACTGTGCCCCCTCCCACTAATACTGCACCCCCCACTAGTACTGTGCCCCTTCTCACTAATACTGCCCCCTCCCACTAATACTGCACCCCCACTAGTACTGTGCCCCCTCCCACTAGTACTGTGCCCCCTCCCACTAGTACTGTACCTTCTCCCACTAATACTGCACCCCCCACTAGTACTGTGCCCCTCCCACTAATACTGCACCCCCCACTAGTACTGTGCCCCCTCCCACTAATACTGCACCCCCCACTAGTACTGTGCCCCTTCTCACTAATACTGCCCCTCCACTAATACTGCCCCCCTCCCACTAATACTGCCCCCCCCCCACTAATACTGCCCCCTCCCACTAATACTGCCCCCCCACTAATACTGCCCCCCCCACTAATACTGCCCCCTCCCACTAATACTGCACCCCCACTAGTACTGTGCCCCCTCCCACTAGTACTGTGCCCCCTCCCACTAATACTGCACCCCCCACTAATACTGCCCCCCCCACTAATACTGCCCCCCCCCCTCTAATACTGCCCCCCCCCACTAATACTGCCCCCTCCCACTAATACTGCCCCCCCCACTAATACTGCCCCCTCCCACTAATACTGCCCCCCCCACTAATACTGCCCCCTCCCACTAATACTGCCCCCCCCCCCACTAATACTGCCCCCTCCCACTAATACTGCCCCCCCACTAATACTGCCCCCCCCACTAATACTGCCCCCTCCCACTAATACTGCACCCCCACTAGTACTGTGCCCCCTCCCACTAGTACTGTGCCCCCTCCCACTAATACTGCACCCCCCACTAATACTGCCCCCCCCACTAATACTGCCCCCCCCACTAATACTGCCCCCCCCACTAATACTGCCCCCTCCCACTAATACTGCCCCCCCCACTAATACTGCCCCCTCCCACTAATACTGCCCCCCCCCACTAATACTGCCCCCTCCCACTAATACTGCACCCCCACTAGTACTGTGCCCCCTCCCACTAGTACTGTGCCCCCTCCCACTAGTACTGTACCTTCTCCCACTAATACTGCACCCCCCACTAGTACTGTGCCCCTCCCACTAATACTGCACCCCCCACTAGTACTGTGCCCCCTCCCACTAATACTGCACCCCCCACTAGTACTGTGCCCCTTCTCACTAATACTGCCCCTCCACTAATACTGCCCCCCTCCCACTAATACTGCACCCCCCACTAGTACTGTGCCCCCTCCCACTAATACTGCCCCCCCCCCACTAATACTGCACCCTCCCACTAATACTGCACCCCCCACTAGTACTGTGCCCCCTCCCACTAATACTGTATTTGTTCTATAATTAGGAAGAAGAAGGGTGGAAAGCACGAAGCTAAAGTGGATAAACAGCTGGAAGCAGAGAGAGTGAAGGCAAATGTGTCCTTGTGGGAGTCCAGGCTGAAAGTGACGGAACTCTCCAGAGCAGAGTACCAGGACGTGGCCCGCAGCCTGGCTAGGAGCAACGAGCAGCTGACAAAGAACCAGTATCAGCTGGAGACTGACATGTTGGATGTCATTGGGTTTCTGAAGAAGCAGGACATGGAGAAAGATGAGCTGGTAACCCTCCATTGTCCTTCTCTCACTGCTTAATTACTGCTTTATCCTCCAGTTCTCCAAATCCTGATTGGCTACAGGCAAAACATAATCCCTACAGGTTATAACACGCTCTGTTCTGTTACTGTTCGTGCTGGTAAAATCCAGTTTGGTGCTCTACGTCTCTCTTGCCCCTAGTGCAAGTATGTACGTCTCTCCTGCCCCTAGTGCAAGGATCTACGTCTCTCCTGCCCCTAGTGCAAGGATCTACGTCTCTCCTGCCCCTAATGCAAGGATCTACATCTCTCCTGCCCCTAGTGTGGGGATCTATGTCTCTCCTGCCCCTAGTGTGGGGATCTATGTCTCTCTTGCCCCTAGTGTGGGGATCTACGTCTCTCTTGCACCTAGTGCGGGGATCTATGTCTCTCCTGCCCCTAGTGTGTGGATCTATGTCTCTCCTGCCCCTAGTGTGGGGATCTACGTCTCTCCTGCCCCTAGTGTGTGGATCTATGTCTCTCTTGCCCCTAGTGTGGGGATCTACGTCTCTCTTGCACCTAGTGCGGGGATCTATGTCTCTCCTGCCCCTAGTGTGTGGATCTATGTCTCTCCTGCCCCTAGTGTGGGGATCTACGTCTCTCTTGCCCCTAGTGCGGGGATCTACGTCTCTCCTGCCCCTAGTGTGGGGATCTACGTCTCTCTTGCCCCTAGTGCGGGGATCTACGTCTCTCCTGCCCATAGTGCGGGGATCTACGTCTCTCCTGCCCCTAGTGCGGGGATCTACGTCTCTCCTGCCCCTAGTGTGGGGATCTACGTCTCTCCTGCCCCTAGTGTGGGGATCTACGTCTCTCTTGCCCCTAGTGCGGGGATCTACGTCTCTCCTGCCCATAGTGCGGGGATCTACGTCTCTCCTGCCCCTAGTGCGGGGATCTACGTCTCTCCTGCCCCTAGTGTGGGGATCTACGTCTCTCCTGCCCCTAGTGTGGGGATCTACGTCTCTCCTGCCCCTAGTGTGGGGATCTATGTCTCTCCTTCCCCTAGTGCGGGGATCTATGTCTCTCCTTCCCCTAGTGCGGGGATCTATGTCTCTCCTTCCCCTAGTGCGGGGATCTATGTCTCTCCTTCCCCTAGTGCGGGGATCTATGTCTCTCCTTCCCTAGTGCGGGGATCTATGTCTCTTCTGCCCCTAGTGCAAGGATCTACGTCTCTCCTGCCCCTAATGCAAGGATCTACGTCTCTCCTGCCCCTAGTGTGGGGATCTATGTCTCTCCTGCCCCTAGTGTGGGGATCTATGTCTCTCTTGCCCCTAGTGTGGGGATCTACGTCTCTCTTGCACCTAGCGCGGGGATCTATGTCTCTCCTGCCCCTAGTGTGTGGATCTATGTCTCTCCTGCCCCTAGTGTGGGGATCTACGTCTCTCTTGCCCCTAGTGCGGGGATCTACGTCTCTCTTGCCCCTAGTGCGGGGATCTACGTCTCTCCTGCCCCTAGTGCGGGGATCTACGTCTCTCCTGCCCCTAGTGCGGGGATCTACGTCTCTCCTGCCCCTAGTCTGGGGATCTACGTCTCTCCTGCCCCTAGTGTGAGGATCTATGTCTCTCCTTCCCCTAGTGCGGGGATCTATGTCTCTCCTTCCCCTAGTGCGGGGATCTATGTCTCTCCTTCCCCTAGTGCGGGGATCTATGTCTCTTCTGCCCCTAGTGCAAGGATCTAGGTCTCTCCTGCCCCTTATGTGGGAATCTTCGTCTCTCCTGCCCCTAGTGTGTGGATCTACGTCTCTCCTGCCCCTAGTGTGGGGATCAGCGTCTCTCCTGCCCCTAGTGTGGGGATCTACGTCTCTCCTGCCCTAGTGTGGGGATCTACGTCTCTCCTGCCCCTAGTGTGGGAATCTACGTCTCTCCTTCCCCTAGTGTGGGGATCTACGTCTTTCATCATCATCAACATTTATTTGTATTTCGTCGGCAGATTCTGTAGTGCTTTACAATTGGGAACAAACATTAATAAGACAATACTAGGTAATACATACAGACAGAGAGGTAAGAGAACCCTGCTCACAAGCTTACAATCTATGGGACAATGGGAGTTTGATACACAAGGGCACGTGCTACATCATATTGCACACTGAACCAGCTAAAATGCAAAGGTAAAAGTATTGAGTGGGATGTGTGAGTAGCAATGTTGGTCAGAGGGCTGTTGTCTTGTGTTAGCTGTGTAGAGGGTGGTAATAGGGTAACCTAGGGAGGGTAGGAGGGTGGTAGAGTAATATTATAAGCTTGTCTGAAGAGGTGGGTTTTTAGAGAACGCTTGAAGGTTTGTAGACCAGAGGAAAGTCTTATTGTGCGAGGGAGGGAATTCCACTAAGTGGGTGCAGCCCAAAAAAAGTCCTATAACCGGGAATGGGAGGATGTGATGAGAGTGGAGGAGAGACGCAGTTCTTGTGCAGAACGGAGGGTTGGGAGATATTCTGAGACAAGAGAGGACATGTATGTCGGTGCACATTTGTTGACGGCCTTGTATGTCTCTCCTGCCCCTAGTACAAGGATCTACGTCTCTCCTGCCCCTAGTGCAAGGATCAATGTCTCTCCTGGCCCTAGTGTGGGAATCTACGTCTCTCCTGGCCCTAGTGTGGGGGATCAACGTCTCTCCTGCCCCTAGTGCAAGGATCAACGTCTCTCCTGCCCCTAGTGTGAGGATCTACGTCTCTCCTGCCCTAGTGTGAGGATCTACGTCTCTCCTGCCCCTAGTACAAGGATCTACGTCTCTCCTGCCCCTAGTACAAGGATCTACGTCTCTCCTGCCCCTATTACAAGGATCTACGTCTCTCCTGCCCCTAGTGCAAGGATCAATGTCTCTCCTGGCCCTAGTGTGGGAATCTATGTCTCTCCTGGCCCTAGTGTGGGGGATCTACGTCTCTCCTGCCCCTAGTGCAAGGATCAACGTCTCTCCTGCCCCTAGTGTGGGGATCTACGTCTCTCCTACCCCACTGTCAGATCTCTGCATTATTACCCCATCTGATAGGGTGTTCAATCTCTCTAA
>NW_027448355.1:157500-213293 GCF_038048845.1 Mixophyes fleayi
TAAGATAAGCTAATGCAATAACACTGAGGTTTTCATTACGAATGGAAGCGTAAAGTCCTATGAGTTCAGAGATCTGCAGTCACTTTGCTGTGGGGTGTGAAGTGTGTCCAGGTAGTGGGTCATAAATCCAGGTGTTAGATTGAGCCCTTGTGTCAATGACTGCAATGTTCTTATCGGCTTAAATTCCCAGATTTTTCTCTCCCTTTCATTTTTATAAAGACCTTTTCAGTATTAGGACTTTTAAATCTGTCATACTGTGTCCTGGTCCAGAGAATTGTTTACCCACAGGGGTGTTCAGAGTCTTCTTTATTGTGTGTCTGTGTAGATTCATCCTGGATTGTGGTTTCTGCTTGGTCTCTCCAATGTAGATTCCCTCAGGGCACCTTGTAAACTGTATCATGTACAGCACATTGGAGGATGTACATGAGAATGTGTCAGTGATTTTATAGTCCCGTTGTGTATGTGGACTGTGTGTTGTTGGTAGGACATAGGTGCAGCTTTTGCATTTTTTGTTTTTGCAAGGGAAGGTGCCAGTCTCTGATGGTGATGGGAGGGCACTTCTAACGAGGAAATTTCTTACATTTGGAGGCTGTTTGTATGAAAGGAGAGGTAAATCTGGGAATATTTCCTTCAGTCCATTGTCTTTCTGAAATATGGGTTGAAGGTCAGCAGCAATTTTCCCCAAGATGGGGATTGTGAGTGACCACTGGGGGCACCCTGCTGTTTGTAATCCAGGAGGCTACTCCTTGGGATCCTTGTGGCCCTGTGGATCTGTTCATCTATAACTATTGTATGGTATCCTTGTTGTAGGAATGTATTTCTCAGGTGTTGTTTACTGTCTTCACTGTCTGAACAAATCCGAATGTATCTCAGAGCTTGGCTGTAAATGATGGACATCTTTATGTGTCCTGGGTGAAAGCTGGTCCATCTCAGATGTGCTGGGCGACCTGTAGGTTTATGATAGACTGATGTTTGTATAGTATTGTTTTTATTATATAGGATCATGTCCAGGAAATGTATCTGATATTGTGAGTAGTTAAGAGTGAGTCTAATTGTTGGGAGAAATTTGTTGAAGTTTTTATGGAAAGTCATCTTCAGATCCAGATTAGTAGCAAATCATCAATATAACGGAAGTATGCTGAGGTTTCATTGTGCAAGTTGATAAGAATTCCTCCACTAGTTTAGCCATGAAAAGATTAGGTGACATCTTACTACCCATGGCACTTCCCATACACTGCAGGTATAAGTAATTATGATTGGGAGATTGCTTCAGGGATCCTTAGATCTAGCACATCCTGCTATTTCTGAAGATCCTCTCTCTTTTGGGGTGGGCTCCTTTTTAAGGAAATTTCCAGTCTAAATTGGGTGTTGTTGGTGCATAAAGAACCTAACTTAAAGGTTAGTTGATTGTTGGTAACATCTAGACGTGTATAGGTTGGAGGCTTTGCCAGGAACTCCCCCTTAATTTGTTCACCATGTGAAGCTGATATCCATATCATGTCCCTCAACATTAAATGTCATTTTTACATTAGGCTCAGTTCTGCTCCTCCCCCCCCCCCCCCCACACACACATCTAGAGGTAGCAGAGTCTGTACTCATCTTCCTTTCAGATGGAGAATATTTCGCAGCTACATTCACCACTCTGACCTGCAGAGCTATGTGCTTCGGGGAACACTTCATGATATGTCCTGTACGTGAGAGTACAATGTCTGACAAACCCCAAGCGTTTCACATTGTACCTATCCTGGAATCCCTTGTGTCCTTTCACAGACAGAAATATATAGGAAACAGATCTCTGATCTGGAAGAGAAGTGTTCTCAGAATGTCACTGAAATGCAGATTATCCAGTCTGAGTTCAAAATGATGAAAGAATTCCGCAGACGCAAAGCAGAACTGGAAAGAGAGCTGGAGGAGGTGACGTATTGTCTTTTACTCCTCATCGTATGTTAGTGATGAGCACTTATCTCTGGTATTTAAACTACCTCATGTTATTTCTCTGCAGATTAAGGATAGTCTCCACAGAGCCAACAAGGATCATAAAGAATCTCTAGGCAGTATGGAGAGACGGTTCCTTCAGGAGAAGGTAATACGTTCATATCTTATAGTGCTTGTTCTACTTCACACAAGATGTGACAAAGACTTCAATAGTTCATCAGTACATTCATAGCCCATACAGACATAAGAGTTATTTACTTAGGACAAACACAATAACATTTTACTCAAATTAAAATGTCAGGAAGGGAGGTACAGAGCCTACGGGTATTAGGAGAACACAGTTAGTCCGGTACAAGAAGCATTGTAGACCTGTCAGGATAACAGATTTATGTCAGTTAATTAATTAGACGTTGTAGCACCGTGCGAATGCGTGTGACAGGACGGGGTTTTACCATCAGTATCCTGCTGTTTCTGACCACACATACTGGTGTTACCACCAGACAATCACCCACAGCGAGTGCTGATACCACATGTACATGGTGTGTGTATCTGCTGCAGCGCCTCTTTGCTGGTGACTTTGGCTGGTACCTCCTGACTGCAGGGTAGCTGGCAGAGCGTTGCCTGACGGTGCTGGGTTCAACACAGGACAGCCGGGGAACAGAAGGCTAGCTTTATATGTAGGTTACAGGCTTACAGCAGTAATAGGAGCTGTGCAATTGTGTTTATAGGCCTTACCAGGACTGTTACACATCCCTGTGTTATAGAAGAATGATCACACAGAATACCGCAGCATGTGCTCTTTATATAGAGCCAAAATCAATCTCCACCCCTGACGTACATTCCAAACATCCTAGAAGATATTTGAGCAGTCTGGCAGGTCTGTGCTTTCTGTTCATGGCCAGTTCATTTCTGCCTTGGCAAGAAAACAGAGCACTTCCTTTGCAAACCAGCACAATTTTCAAAACAGGGATTATTACATATTAATGTTTGGTATCAGTGGGTAGCTCTAGTCGCAGGGATCAATGGGTTATCTAAAGTTAGCATTTAAACACAATATACAGTCATCTGTGATTCTCAATTATGTGTGTGGTTCATCATTGGGACAGTTCCCCTACTATCTCCAATACACATATAAAACACACACACACAGGAACCCACACAGACCGGAGACCCCTGCTACACATGCAGACAAAGAAATATGTTTGTCAAGGTGATGCCGAATAAAGTATAACTGGTGATTATTAGAGGAATATAGAAATCCCCCAGGTATTATATGGTGCAGAACCTCCCCTAGCAGAGAATAGAGAGGGCAGGTAGTAGTTTGTTGTTGCCTTTATGTGTAGTTCCTCCATTCTCTGACAGAGGGGTAAGTATAAGTGGTAGTGTGCACTCATGTAGGGTGATACTTACTGCCGCCCACTAGCCACCAATGTTAAATAGACCCCTAGTGGTAATTACTTCTGCCTGAAGAATAGGCTTTGTGCTGCAAAGAGCCCTTTCTGAATGTCACATAGATAAGGTAGTACTAAGGACTAATCCAGCTTTCCTACCTAAAGTGGTGTCCACTTGTCATACCAGTCAAGAAATCATACTGCCCTTGTTTTGGTCCTCAACCAGCTGATGATAAAGAAGGGTACGGAATATGTTGGCGCTATATAAATAAATGATGATGATGAACAGTTGCTACACACATTGGATTTAGTCGGTGCAATCAGACGGATTTAGGAACACAGAACAGTTTTGTGATCCCATCAGGAACCTGGAAAAGGTTTGTCCCATCTACACAGACCATCTTGACGTTGAGCAGAGAAGTCATTACACAGACATACATGAGATACTTATGTAAGGTGACGGAAATCCTGAAAGCTCACTCAGTAAGAGCAGAGACAACCTTTAGGGCACCAAGTGGTCATCTATCTGTACCTTCACCCAGAGCCGTAACTTAGAATTCTAGCGCCCTGGGCGAGAAAGACAAATGCCGCCCCCCTAGCCCTCAATTTTAACCAAATTAACCTAAAATATTCCTAAATTGCGCCCCCCTTCAGCGTTGCGCCCTGGGCGGTCGCCCGTCGCACAGCCCTAGTTATGGCCCTGCCTTCACCAGATATTGTCTTCTGGACAATCAGAAAACACAAATAACAGCATTGGAAACTGAATACACTAAACACCCACCGATAAATCCGTGAGGTAGGTTGCAAGAACAATTTATTGATTTATCATAAAAGAATGATAATACATAACCAACAATGACGACACTTGATAAACAATGACTGGCCAGTGTACATAGAAATACTGACTGCAGCACACTAATGAGATACACAGTCCGTGAAGCTTCAGTAGAAGCTATATAAATATAAATGATGTAATTTCTAGAACTGGTGCTGCAGTGACCATATATCTGAAAAGTGTAATTGTGCTGCTTAAATTGATTCTCCAATAGCTCAGTCAAGAACAACGTCCAAATCAAAATATATGATGCGGTGTGGCCCCGCCGAATAGATTTGGAGTAACAAATTCCCCTTGAATAAAGTGCTGGTATCCAATTCAGTATGATTTAATACATCGTTCCCCAGAGCTTTTAGCAAAGGATGAATTGCACATGTTTACCGTCAAGATACAGTCTTCTGCTCTGAAATGTCCGTCCCACTCAGCACAATGTATGGTATCCACGATATCAGTGTATTCAATAGAATCGGTCCTGTCTGACAGAAAGATTGCACACCGTGATTAAAAGAATCTTCTCCTGCTCCGTACTATCCGTTGCACTCCACAGAATATGTGCGGGCCGTAACTCCGGGTAAGTTCAATGAGAGCAATCCCGTCTTTCAAAGAGATTACACGACTGAAAAACATCCGTGGACTTAATCAAATGACCGGAATCCGTAACTCCCGATAACTTAAATGGTTGAGGATTTAGTGAAGAAATTATAAGCATAAGCTAAAATGAGCTCGCACTCAATAAAGAGTAGTTGAACAGCACAGTGATATTCAAGTCTCTCATAACCGAACGCGTTTCATCACCTGTGAGTGATTTCATCAGAGGTAGTAGGGTGTCTTCTGGACATAATGTCATCTGCTGCCACACAGTTTTGGAGACATAAGGGTATATTTACTAAACTGTGGGTTTGAAAAATAGAGATGATGCCTATGGCAACCAATCAGATTCTAGCTGTCATTTATTTAGCACATTCTACAAAATTACAGCTAAAATCTGATTGGTTGCTATAGGCAACAGCTCTATTTCAAACCCACAGTTTAGTAAATATGCCCCATAGTCTCTACACAGCTACTTAATAAAATGTTTGATTATGCAAGACATATTCCTGATCTATTGTCCATTGTCCTCTCTATTATTATTTATTGGGTACATCCCATAGTAATGCCTGCCATGGAGGATTGAAGAGGAAAGAAGCAAATTTTATTTACGGATAATTCCGTTTCCTCATTGTATTCCATGTCTGCCCAATATACCCCAAAGACACATGGAAGAGGAGGATCTGGGGCTTTCCTGTCTCTACCGGGGTCTAGAAAGTTCCAACCCACTGTAAATGGCTGCCATGTAGTCTTTTGAGTAAAAAAAATTAACAGTAATTTACTTCTTTCCTTCTCTGGTTCATGAGGAACATGGCAGATTCTCATTTGGATATATCAGAAGTGATTGGACAGTAGCGATGATAGACCTATAGGAAGTACAAGGCAGTAATAACAAATATCGTCAGTATTCTACCACAACACGGTGCCCAATTGCACCCACTTTTTTCTTTCCCATTTTTCACGTCTCATGGACCAGTCAGACTGTGGGTTTCTCTGCAGCCAATTTACTGCCAATCCCAGGAGAAACAAGACCCCCATAATGTAACTGTGGGAACTGATGAATGCAGCTCTCATTGTGTAACCCGTTACAGGGGTTGTTGCTTCTGAAAATCTCCTTTACACATCTGGCCCGCGGGTCCTTCCTTTATCCACTGTGTACCCAGAGCGTGACTCTAGTATGTGGAAAGACAGAATCCCATCTACAGACCTATTGGGTCTGAGTCATTAAGGAAAGTAAAGCAAAAAATGAGTAAGTTTTCTTCTGGACAAACCATGGGCCTGATTCATTAAGGATCTTAAATGAAGAGGACTCTCATTTCAGTCTCCTGGACAAAACCATGTTACATTGCAAGGGGTGCAAATGGGTGTTCTGTTTTGCACATAAGTTAAATACTGCCTGTTTTTTCATGTAGCATACACATATCAACTTTAAATTTCAGTGTACAAATAAGCTATTAAGTATTTGTGTGCTACATGAAAAAACAGGCAGTATTTAACTTATGTGCAAAACAGAACACCCATTTGCACCCCTTGCAATGTAACATGGTTTTGTCCAGGAGACTGAAATGAGAGTCCTCTTCATTTAAGATCCTTAATGAATCAGGCCCCATGTTACAATGCAAGGGGTGCAAATTCCTTTTTTATTTTGCACATAAGTTAAATACTGCCTGTTTTTTCATGTAGCACACAAATACTTGATAGTTTTATTTTTACACTGAAATTTAAAGTTGATATAAAATATGCCCTACCCTAAATCTGTCCCCACATTTTAAATTTACCTCTCCCTCCAATGCAACATGGTTTTGCCAAGGTGATAAGTTACTCAATTTTTT
The DNA here is from genome assembly GCF_038048845.1 of Mixophyes fleayi. Classification (NCBI taxonomy): domain Eukaryota; kingdom Metazoa; phylum Chordata; class Amphibia; order Anura; family Limnodynastidae; genus Mixophyes; species Mixophyes fleayi. Next base: position 164,082 of record NW_027448355.1, read on the forward strand.
TGCTTTACTTTCCTTAACAAATCAGGCCCATTGTTTCACCAATGATCATTTGTGTTAGTTAGGAGTTTGTCAGCATGTGAAGCACCTTTAAAGCCTCCTTAGATACTATTTAGTGAGAAACACATACACTGATCAGCCACAACATTAAATGCACTGATAAGTGAATAACATTGATTATCTCATGGCACCTGTAAATGTGTGGGATAGATTAGGTAACAAGTGAACAGTCAGTTCTTGAAGTTGATGTGTTGGCAGCATGAAAAATCGACAAACATAAGGATCTGAGTGACTTTGACAAGGGCAAAATTGTGATGGCTAAAGGACTGGGTCAGAGCATCTCCAAAACGGCCGGTCTTGTGGGGTGTTCCCGCTATGCAGTTTTTAGTACCAAAAGTGGGCCAATGAAGGACAACTGGTGAACCAGCGACAGGGTGGGCGCCTAAGACTGAATGATGCAGGTGGTGAGCGAATGCTAGGACGTCTGGTCCAGTCCCACAGAAGAGCTTCTGTAGCACAAATTGCTGAAAAAGTTAATGCTGGCTGTGATAGAAAGGTGTCAGAACACACAGAGCATCGCAGCTGGCTGCGTATGGGGCTGTATAGCCACAGACCCGTGCCTATGCTGACCCCGTCCACCGCTGAAAGCGTCTACAATGGGCACGTAAGTGCCAGAACTGGACCATGGAGCAATTGAAGAAGGTGGCCTGGTCTGATGAATCACGTTTTCTATTATATCATGTGGATGGTTGGGTGTGTGTGCGTCATTTGGCTGGGGAAGAGCTGACACCAGATTGTCTTATGGGAAGAAGGCAGCCGGCGGAGGCAGTGTGATGCTCTGGGCAATGTACTGCTGGGAGACCCTGGGTCCTGACATTCATGTGGATGTTACATTGACATGTACAATCTACCTAAACATTGTTGCAGACCAAGTACACCCCTTCATGGCAGCGGTATTACCTGATGGCAGTGGCCTTTTTCAACAGGGTAATGTGCCCTGCCACACTGTCATGTTCCTCAAACCATTCCTGAACAATTTTTGCAAAGAGCTCAAGGTGTTGAGTGGTCTCCAAATATCCCCAGATCTCAATCTGACCGAGCATCTGTGGGATGTGCTGGAATAACAAGTCTGAACCATGGAGCCCCCACCTCACAACTTACAGGACTTAAAGGATCTGCTTCTAACGTCTTCATGCCAGATACCACAGGACACCTTCAGAGGTCTTGTGGAGTCCATGCGTCAACAGATCAGAGCTGTTTTGGTGGCAGAAAGGGAACCTACACAATAATAGGCAGGTGGTTTTAATGGTGTGGCTGATTGGTGTTACAATTATGGTAAACCACACACATATACAAGGGCCTGAATATTTCCAAATTTCCCATTTGCAAAGCAGGATATAACGATGATGTGAATATACAAGTGATAATATTAATATCTCCAGTTCAAGATGAATGCTCAACCAAAACAAAAAATCTCTATACAATTATATCAATATGTTAATAGTCTAAATCTTTATAATATTACCTGTTTGTAGATAAATGTATTAATTACCAAATTTTGCGCAGTAGCAAACTGAATGTCACACATCTCCCAATCGGTACAATAGTCAGCGGCCCAGCTGTAAGAGGGAAGTCAGAATAGGTCCGTTATATACACAGGAGAACACAGAACTAATGATGGGAAGAGTCCCATCATCAGACCTTTCAGTCTTCTTCCAGCTCCTCAGCACATTCTATTCAGTTATTATGCAGCGATATAACAGTGTGACACATTACACCTATTTCCTTCTACTGGATTTAGTGTCCAAGATTTTTCCTCAGCAACGGCTGGAGAAGGAAGCGGAGAAGAAGGTCCTGAAGCTGGCAGAGAAAGCTCACACTGAGGCTGTCATGTAAGGACCACACCCTGTCTCTATCCTGAATCTTTCCATGAACTATATGGAGATTGGAAAACCTATGACTGTCACAGAGCTGATCTTCCCATCATTGTGTGACTGTCGTAGATCTGTTCATCCCATCATTGTGTGACTGTCATAGATCTGTTCATCCCATCGTTGTGTGACTGTCATAGATCTGTTCATCCCATCGTTGTGTGACTGTCGAAGAGCTGATCTTCCCATCATTGTGTGACTGTCATAGATCTGTTCATCCCATCGTTGTGTGACTGTTATAGATCTGTTCATCCCATCATTGTGTGACTGTCACAGAGCTGATCTTCCCATCATTGTGTGACTGTCACAGAGCTGATCTTCCCATCGTTGTGTGAATGTCATAGATCTGTTCATCCCATAGTTGTGTGACTGTCATAGATCTGTTCATCCCATCGTTGTGTGACTGTCGTAGAGCTGATCTTCCCATCATTGTGTGACTGTCATAGATCTGTTCATCCCATCGTTGTGTGACTGTCACAGAGCTGATCTTCCCATCATTGTGTGACTGTCACAGAGCTGATCTTCCCATCGTTGTGTGACTGTCGTAGAGCTGATCTTCCCATCATTGTGTGACTGTCACAGAGCTGATCTTCCCATCGTTGTGTGACTGTCATAGATCTGTTCATCCCATCGTTGTGTGACTGTCGTAGAGCTGATCTTCCCATCATTGTGTGACTGTCACAGAGCTGATCTTCCCATCATTGTGTGACTGTCACAGATCTGTTCATCCCATCGTTGTGTGACTGTCGTAGAGCTGATCTTCCCATCGTTGTGTGACTGTCGTAGAGCTGATCTTCCCATCATTGTGTGACTGTCATAGATCTGTTCATCCCATCGTTGTGTGACTGTCATAGATCTGTTCATCCCATCGTTGTGTGACTGTCATAGATCTGTTCATCCCATCATTGTGTGACTGTCATAGATCTGTTCATCCCATCGTTGTGTGACTGTCATAGATCTGTTCATCCCATAGTTGTGTGACTGTCATAGATCTGTTCATCCCATCATTGTGTGACTGTCATAGATCTGTTCATCCCATCATTGTGTGACTGTCATAGATCTGTTCATCCCATAGTTGTGTGACTGTCATAGATCTGTTCATCCCATCGTTGTGTGACTGTCATAGATCTGTTCATCCCATAGTTGTGTGACTGTCATAGATCTGTTCATCCCATCGTTGTGTGACTGTCATAGATCTGTTCATCCCATCATTGTGTGACTGTCATAGATCTGTTCATCCCATAGTTGTGTGACTGTCATAGATCTGTTCATCCCATAGTTGTGTGACTGTCATAGATCTGTTCATCCCATCATTGTGTGACTGTCATAGATCTGTTCATCCCATCATTGTGTGACTGTCATAGATCTGTTCATCTCATCGTTGTGTGACTGTCACAGATCTGTTCATCCCATCATTGTGTGACTGTCACAGATCTGTTCATCCCATCGTTGTGTGACTGTCATAGATCTGTTCATCCCATCGTTGTGTGACTCATAGATCTGTTCATCCCATCATTGTGTGACTGTCATAGATCTGTTCATCCCATAGTTGTGTGACTGTCATAGATCTGTTCATCCCATCATTGTGTGACTGTCATAGATCTGTTCATCCCATCATTGTGTGACTGTCATAGATCTGTTCATCCCATCATTGTGTGACTGTCATAGATCTGTTCATCCCATCATTGTGTGACTGTCATAGATCTGTTCATCCCATCGTTGTGTGACTGTCACAGATCTGTTCATCCCATCATTGTGTGACTGTCATAGATCTGTTCATCCCATAGTTGTGTGACTGTCATAGAGCTGCTCTTTCCATCATTGTGTGACTGTCATAGATCTGTTCATCCCATCATTGTGTGACTGTCATAGAGCTGCTCTTTCCATCATTGTGTGACTGTCATAGATCTGTTCATCCCATAGTTGTGTGACTGTCATAGAGCTGCTCTTTCCATCATTGTGTGACTGTCATAGATCTGTTCATCCCATCGTTGTGTGACTGTCATAGATCTGTTCATCCCATCGTTGTGTGACTGTCATAGATCTGTTCATCCCATCGTTGTGTGACTGTCGTAGATCTGTTCATCCCATCGTTGTGTGACTGTCGTAGATCTGTTCATCCCATCGTTGTGTGACTGTCGTAGATCTGTTCATCCCATCGTTGTGTGACTGTCACAGATCTGTTCATCCCATCGTTGAGTGACTGTCATAGTGTTAGGTTTCAAGATTACCTTAATCAGTATTTACGCCGGCCTTCCTAGGGCGCGGAGTCTAAAACTACCCTCCCGGTCTTCTCCAAGAACCGCCGCAAGGCAGGGTGGGTTTTGCTGCCAGAGAACCGCAGGTCGCGGCCCCCAGGTTTAGCCTACTGACGTAAGGAAAGAGTTCTATGAGATGGACATTCAGAGGCACGGCCAGATCCACAGGGAAATTGATAACTGGAATCACTAACCGTATATTCAGAAGGTAGTAGTCTGGAGTAGAAACTGGTGGAATGCAGGAATCAATCCGCTGTACAGCCCCAGGAGCAGAAGGGTAGTCCAGAATAGCCGGTTCGGTACACAGATCCGTCCGTTATGCAGTACCAGGGATAAGGCAGAAGAGTAGTCTGGAATATAGCCGGTTCGGTACACAGAGATCCGTCCGTCATGCAGCGCCAGGGATGAAGCAGGAGAGTGGTCTTGGATATAGCCAGTTCGGTACACAGGAATCAGAAGTAACAAGGGAGAACACCAGGGAGACCAGAGCACAGGAAATGCAGCCAGATACAGGTAACACGTTGCTCTGACACAGACAGTGTGTCAGAGCAGGCCTGAAGTAGGATTTTGAATTCCCTGCCCAGATCAGCTGACCTGCCGCCGGGACCTACCCGGAAGTGCGGCAGTACGGAGAGGAGAATCGGCGTTGACACAGGTAAGCGCCGTGACAGTACCCCCCACCATTAAGGATGGCCACCGGACAGCCTATAAGGTTTCTGAGGAAATTTGGCATGGAACCTCTTTAACAGTACTGGAGCATGTAGATCACGTGCCGGAATCCATGAACGCTCCTCTGGTCCATAACCTTTCCAATTAACCAGAAATTGTAGAGAACCTCTAGAAATGCGAGGGTTTAGGATTTCCTTAACCTCAAATTCATGATCTTGTGTAGAGACAGCGGCAGGAGGTCTCTTGGAAGAGGAAAATTTATTAATGAAAAGTGGTTTGAGGAGGGAAATGTGAAACACGTTGGGAATCCTCAAGGTAGGAGGCAATTTTAATCTGAAAGCTACTGGATTGATAATTTCCAAGATCTTGAAGGGTCCAATGAAAGGGGGAGTGAATTTCCTAGAGGGAACCAACAGGCGAAGGTTCCGCGTAGATAGCCATACCTTATCGCCAGGAGAGAGTAATGGGGAAGGTCTTCTCTTATCAAACGCCTTTTTGCTGATGGCAGTGGCGTGAAGCAGGTTACGTTTGATCATATCCCACCTGGACGAGAAGTCTGACCACATGGAATCTACAGGAGGAATTCCGGATGTAGGCAAATCATTAAAAGGAGGAACTCTTGGATGAAACCCTTGGAGAGTAAAAAAGGGGGAAACTGATGTAGAGTCATGAGAATTATTATTGTGAGCAAATTCTGCCCAAGGTAACAAATCAACCCAGTCGTCATGTTTAGCTGAAATGAAGCATCTGAGGAATTTTTCGAGCTCTTGATTAGTCCTCTCCGTGAGACCATTACTTTGGGGGTGGTATGCAGAGGAAAAATTCAATTTAATTCCACAAACACGAGAAAAGGCTCTCCAAAATCTTGCAACAAACTGGGTTCCACAGTCTGAAACGATGACCTCTGGGCAACCATGGAGGCGGAATATTTCCTTTATAAAAAGTTGTGCCAGCACCGGAGCAGATGGGAGGCCTTTTAAAGGTACGAAATGAGCAGCCCGAGAGAAACGATCTGTGACTACCCAAACCACGGAAAAACCTCTTGAAGGGGGTAAATCAGTGATAAAGTCCATGGAGAGATGACTCCATGGACGGTCCGGAATGGGTAAAGACTGTAACAACCCATAAGAGGCTTGTCGAGGCACCTTGTTCTGAGCACAGGTGGAACAAGCCGTAACAAACTCCCGAACATCAGAGTGGATAGATGGCCACCAATAATTACGGGAAACGAAATCCAAAGTCTTCTTGATCCCGGCATGACCAGAGAACCGAGAGGCGTGAGCCCACTTGAGGAGTCTGGACCGAAGACGAGGAGAAACAAAGGTCTTTCCATGAGGAATCACTAGATGAGCAGGGGTGGTGGCCAGTATACATTTTGGACCCAAGATGGGTCTAGGAATATCCTCTACAGCATCCGTGGCATCAAAGGATCGCGAGAGAGCATCCGCTTTCTTATTCCTAGATCCTGGTCTAAAGGTGATGATCATATCAAAACGGGAGAAAAACAAGGACCATCTGGCTTACCGAGGGTTTAAACAAGAAGCCGTTTGCAAATATAGAAGGTTCTTGTGATCTGTAAAAAGCGTGATAGTAAATCTAGCTCCTTCCAAATGGTGTCTCCACGCTTCTAAGGCTAATTTGATGGCCAGGAGTTCCCTATCTCCGATGCCATAATTTTTCTCAGCAACAGAAAGTTTACGGGAAAAGAAACCACAAGGAGACAATCTTCCAGAGGAGTCCTTCTGTGACAAGATAGCCCCCACTCCCACAAAGGATGCATCGACCTCAAGAAAGAAAGGAAAGGTAGGATCCGGTTGATGAAGGATAGGAGCTATCGTGAATGCTTCCTTTAGGGAAGAGAAGGCCTTTTCTGCCTCAGGAGGCCAAAGTTTAGTATTGATAGCTTTCTTAGTTAGTGCAGTAATGGGTGCGATCACTGAAGAAAAGCCTTTGATGAAATGCCGATAATAATTGGCGAAGCCTATGAAACGTTGGATCGCTTTCAGACCTATCGGCTGAGGCCATTCGGAAACCGCCTTTACTTTCTCGGGATCCATGCATAGTCCAGACCCAGAGATCACGTGTCCAAGAAAGGGAAGATGACCCTTTTCGAAGATACATTTATCCAAATTACAGAACAGCTGATGTAAACAAAGGCGTTCAAGCACCAAGGAAACATGATGGCGATGCAATACAATGTCAGGAGAGAATATCAGGATATCATCCAGGTAAATCACCACGAACTGGTAGAGAAAGTCTTGAAAAATTTTGTTGATGAAGTTTTGAAACACTGCGGGGGCATTACATAACCCAAAGGGCATAACTAAATATTCAAAGTGTCCATCATGGGTATTGAACGCAGTTTTCCATTCATCCCCTCGTTTAAAATGGATCAAATTGTAGGCACCCTTCAGGTCTAGTTTGGAAAAAATAACAGCCCCTTTTATTCTATCAAATAGCTCTGAGATCAATGGTAACGGGTACTTGTTTTTCACAGTAATGGCATTCAGCCCACGATAATCTATACATGGGCGTAGACCCCCGTCTTTTTTTAAACAAAGAAAAAGCCGACCCTGCAGGGGAGGATGACTTCCGAATAAAGCCCCTTTCTAGATTTTCTTCTATGTATTTAGACATGGAATTGGATTCTGGCAATGATAAAGAAAAAACACGTCCTCTGGGTGGTATTTTGTCTGGTAACAGCTCTATAGAACAATCCCAAGGCCTATGGGGAGGTAGTTTGGAGGCCTCCTTTTCGCAGAACACATCCGAAAATGAACGGTATTGAGGAGGAATACCAGTGGACATATGTAGTGATGAGGTTTCATTATTGGTGAGTTTATTGATCCTGGGAAGGTAGCGAGAATGACAAGCCGGGCCCCAGGCGAGAACTTCTGGCTTGCGCCAGTCCAATGTAGGGGAGTGAAGTTGGAGCCACGGAAGACCAAGAATGAGAGGATTAATAGCCTCTGGGATGACCAACAAGGAAATGGATTCAGTATGCAGGGCTCCTATGCGGAGAGAAAGCTTGATGGTACGTTTCTTGAGTGATCCTCCACTGATGCGGTTTCCATCAATGGCTGTGATAGCAATTGGGGGATCCAACGGAAGAGTAGGTACAGACAACTTCTCCACTAAGTCAGCTCTTATGAAGTTCCCTGCTGCTCCGGAATCAATGAGTGCTGGAGGAGAAAGCTGTTTATCAACGGATTGTAACAGAACTTGGATAGAAAAACTAGAATCAACAGGAGAGGGAATACGTACACCTAACTTGGCCTCTCCATCGTCAGTTAGGTTCGATCGTTTCCCGGACGCTTTGATCTGTTCATCCCATCATTGTGTGACTCATAGATCTGTTCATCCCATCGTTGTGTGACTGTCATAGATCTGTTTATCCCATCGTTGTGTGACTGTCATAGATTTGTTTATCCCATCGTTGTGTGACTGTTATATTGATGGGAAGAGCAGCTCTTTATGTGTAATTTACTCCTTATTTACCTGTTTTATGATACCCTGAAAGTGGGTTGCTCAGTAGTAGTAGTAGCAGTAGTAGCAAAGCATGTTTTCAGGATTAATTAATCACAGAACAAACACCAATCCTGATCATTTGGTTATGATAAATTATGTGACCTAATAACTAACCTTACTAGTCAGACCCCCATGTAATACGGTGACTCGGAACAATGAACATCATTGCTCTTCGGTACCTGTGAGTGCAGTCGTCGGCCAATCTGGTTGGTCGTCCTCGGTATCTGCAAGTGTGGTCGTCGGCCAGTCTGGTTGGTTGTGTGCGGTATCTGCGAGTGCGGTTGTCGGACAGTCTGGTTGGTTGTGTGCGGTATCTGCGAGTGCGGTTGTCGGACAGTCTGGTTGGTCGTCTGCGGTATCTGCAAGTGTGGTCGTTGGAATGTCTGGTTGGTTGTCTGCGGTATCTGCGAGTGCGGTTGTCGGACAGTCTGGTTGGTTGTCTGCGGTATCTGCAAGTGTGGTCGTTTGAATGTCTGCGGGATCTGTGAGTGTGATTGTCGGTCAGTCTGGTTTTTGACTTGAAGGGACATATTCAATTGTCCGCGTTTCTCGCGGCGTTAAAAGTATTACCGGTATTACGGTAATTCTAAGCCGCATTTCAGCTCGTAGCTCCCTGAGCAGAAAGCCGTGCATTAAAGGTACCGTAATAACGGTAATAGTGCGCAAGTTGCGTTACTTTTGCGAGTAACACTGACAATTGAATATGCCCTGAATGCTGATAAGGCTCATTTACGAACATGCAAAAGTACTCTTTTATGATGTCATAACCCTGATTTTGCGCAACTTTGTACAGGAAAGTGCGTGGATTTGCAGGCCAGCGCAGCGGCATCTGTGGGGGTGCAACGGGTGGCACCTTGTGATGGCAGGTTGGGCGCATCGGGGGCATTTCTTGCTGGATTAGATGAGTGCACAGACTTTACCAAGTATAAGCGAAAACAAGATTCTGTTTGTCCACTTTATTTCATGCAATGATCTCATTACACAATGTGCTTTTAGGAACAGTTACAACTAGATGCAGATAGATTTTCCGGGGCAGTTCCAAAGACCTGGAAACTGACATATACATAGACATGCTAGGCCGGCAGATTGGTGTGTGAGGTCAGAGGCTCGATGCAATGTGTGGGCAAGTGATTCTCTTACCATGTGCTGTTGTGATCTGTCAGACACCTAGATGGGGCTGGAAGATCTGTCTTTAAGGAGAATGTGCGCCTGAAAGAGGCCATCTCATATCATGTGATTGAGTCCTGTGAGTTACAGAAAAAAATCACCCAACTTCAGGACGGGAGGAAGCAGCTCATGGTGGAAAAGGTGAAAGTCCCGATCTCTCTTTACTTTCTCTTTTTCTCTCCCTCCTTCCTTTGTTCTCTAATTTCTCTCTCTCTTTGGGGAATATTTATCAAGCCCTAAACCATACGCAAGGTTTAGGTATTTTTAAGTAAAGTGGCTATTTAACAAAAGTCTAATGCAGGAGATATCCGAGGTCGTACATGCTTAGTAAGGCCCCCGGGTCAGACAGCCTCCTATTGGAAGCCCCGACATAGTAAATTGTCCTGTTAATTCCTCTGTAATCGCTTCAATGACAGATGATAATGAACTGGGCAAAAGTGCGATTAATAGTAAATAGGCCTCTCTCTCGCTTTATTTGTTGCTCTCTCTTTTCCCTACACATTTTGTTTGTTTACAAATTCGACTTAGTCTGCACACCCAGATTTATAGAGAGTGATTCAATTATGTTGGCAGTAACACCAAATCCTTAAACAGATTAATGAATAACAAAGACACAATCCTAGTAATCCTGATTACCTAACCTGCCCAGGATTGAAGAGGTTCATCCAGATTTTAGAGGTTATCAGGTCTCACTTTCAAGAAACAAAGAGACTTTTTTTGGATTCCTTTTAGGCTTTAATGAAAATGACCTTATCCCCTTTTTTAACGCTGATGTATTATACTCTTTTTTAATTTTTTTAACTGTTATTTGACTACAAATAATAAATGTACTAATTGAATGTAGTTTTATAACCTCATATTTGCACTTTGTCGCTCGATAAACAAATGTTTATACGTGCACTTTATTTACTACTAATAATTGAGGCCATTATATATTTGGGACCTCCCCACTATTTCCTTTATGTGTACTCTTGTGACTTGTTGAATAGATACTCTCGAAATGAGCAGAAATATCTGGACCTTTGTAAGCCAGTTTGACTTATGTGCACTAGTGAATATACCATGAAACGCGTGGTCACAGCAGGTGACAGTGGTTAGTCCGGATCTGCTGCTGTTGGTGAGGAGCAGCTGCCTTCTACTCAGTGGCATTTGTTTATATATATGTATATCTTCATCCTGTAAGTGAGCCTGATCCATGGTGTTATAAATGAGAGCTGTCACCACTCAGTGCAGACTGAGGAGTTTATGGTGATTGGAAGGATCCTCCAGCCAGATAGGCAGTTGTTCCACTCCGATGTGGCCATGCTCTGACACCTCTATGATGCACTTGTCAGTGGGAACCATAATCCTCTGCCAGTGCCAAGCTCCAGAACCCTGTCTCTCCCGGGCAAGTTCTCATATATCTCTGTTTTCTTACACCGACACATGTGGCACCAGTGAATCAGATTACACAGGAGAGAGGCTGACTAAGGAGGTGAGTGTCTCTCATTTCCCCCTTCGGCATCCCGCTGGTTCTGGCTGCTCTCTGGTCTCCTGGAAGTCCTCCCTCTCTCTCTCATCTCCTTATCACAGGTGACAATGGGCCCGGTAGAACATTAAATTAAATTTCACAGATACCTAAAAAAGAAGTGAGATACATTTCCCCTTTGACCCAGGAAAGGGGGTTCTGGGTAGGATTAACCTTTTATCACAATGGGTGTAGCAGTCCTGTTATTAGATGGACTGGAGTGTAATATTGTATGTATTTCTAAATTATAATTGTACAATACTAGCCCATATATGAAAAAACCCACTCTAAATAGTTTATCTTCATTTGGTCTGATACAGGAAACCAGTGAACAGCTGGTTCAGGATAAGATCCTGCAAGTAGCGGAGAAGAATGCGGATATCCATGAGTTACAACAGACAGTGAGGACCCTTGAGCGGGCTCTGGCCCGAGCGATTCTGGAGAAGGAGAGTACAGTGCAGCAGACACAGCTCCGGGTGCAGATAGCGGACCAAGCAGAGATGGTGGAGCTGCAGAAGCTGCAGGAAGTTCTGAAGATGAAAGACCAAGAGCTGAATCGTATTAAGAAACTTTCCCACAACATCTTGCAGGAGAGGAGAGAGGTGGAACACTTCTTCCTAGAAGCCCTGGAGCAGGTGAAGCAGGAGATCAAGTCGAGCAGGAATTATTATCAGAAGATGGCACAGACCGCATATCACAGTCGGATGATACAGGCAGCAGCAGGAATGGAGCAGTATCCCAAGATCAGGACATTTCATAACAAGGACCATAGCACCAATGATGTGAGCAAAGACCTTCAGGCAGCCGAGAAATGGTAATCCCCAGAGATATACTGCAGAGAACACTAACCTGAGCTCTTTCTGGAAGCCTAATTACCCTTCACACAATGTCCCTCTTTATTTATCTCACTGCACCTACTAGGCATCCCCACCGGGAAACTGTCCCACTGCACCCAGGAATCTTTCTAGTGCTCTCGGCACTCATCCCTCCGACCAGGTCTCACTAGGAAACTGTCCCACTTCTTCCCAGACAATTATCCAAGTTTCCTCACTATATGTCCTCTCATGCCACTATCCCACTGCACCCATCACACATCTCCCTGAAACACTGTCCCACTGCACCCAGCACACATCTCTCTGGACCACTGCACCCAGCACACATCTCCCTGGAACACTGTCCCACGGCACCCAGCACACATCTCCCTGAAACACTGTCCCACTGCAGCCAGCACACATCTCTCTGGAACACTGTCCCACTGCACCCAGCACACATCTCTCTGGAACACTGTCCCACTGCACCCAGCACACATCTCCCTGAAACACTGTCCCACTGCAGCCAGCACACATCTCTCTGGAACACTGTCCCACTGCACCCAGCACACATCTCTCTGGAACACTGTCCCACTGCACCCAGCACACATCTCTCTGGACCACTGCACCCATCATACATCTCCCTGGAACACTGTCCCACGGCACCCAGCACACATCTCCCTGAAACACTGTCCCACTGCAGCCAGCACACATCTCTCTGGAACACTGTCCCACTGCACCCAGCACACATCTCCCTGAAACACTGTCCCACTGCACCCAGCACACATCTCTCTGGAACACTGTCCCACTGCACCCAGCACACATCTCCCTGAAACACTGTCCCACTGCACCCAGCACACATCTTTACAGAAAAGTGTCCCAGAGCGCTCATGGCCTCTGCTTGTACCTTAGGTCCCATGTACAGACTGGGCCGGTGGACATCGGGGATATGACATGGGAGCAGAAAGAGAAGGTTCTGAGGCTGCTGTTTGCAAAGATGAACGGTTCTGTCACCAGGTAAGAGGCTGGTCCCATGCAAAGAACTAGCAGGAGACCATGCTAGATTAGTATCACCCCCTGTAAGCGAGATAATAGTACAGACCATCCCAGAGTCATTGTAAGTTGGATTTTACAAGCTATCATGATGACCTAATGTGTCTGGTAACAAAAATCACTACAATCCTTTCATTCGGGTTATTTGCTACTTACTCACTCTCACCGTCTATCATTTAAATGTGCTGCCTTCTGCCCATCTTTAAAATATTTGAAGACATTAAGTCATCAGAATACATAAGAATGATTCAGAGATCATCGGACCGCTGTCACCAATGATTGACAGCTGTACACCTGCACAACTTACCTTCGGATCTGTGATCGTCTTCTCTAATAACCATCTGCTGAATGATCATTGTTCCACCGTTGAACGTGATTTTTTTTTTTTTTTTTAGTAAGTTTACAAAAGCAAATCAACAGATGTTTTATCTTATCAAAAAGCATCACATGATTGTGGGAGCGTAGACAATATCTGGCCAAACGGTTGAGTCATGTGAGCTGCATGATAATTTCATAAATGTGTACCCAGCATAACTCAGCGTCTGTCACAACGAGCTGCTTACTGTGTTTTTCCCTAGGAAAAGAATTCCTGGTTCAAGAAATGTGATGGTCCCAGCAGGCAAGACTGAGAGAGGCCATCATCCCAGGTTAGTGGTGTTCTCCTTCCGTTCTTCTGCAACGTCGTCTATCCTGAGGGCGGAGACGCTTCCATCAGAGCATCTGACTGCCTACCATGTATGCCGAGTGGCCACAGACTGGGTCATCAGTTTATATGATGCAGTATATCTCTGACTGTTACATATGTCCACATCATAGCATGTTGTGCCACCCAAGTTACCAGCAGCCCTCTCCCCCCACCCGTACATACCCCCATGCACTCTATTATAGCAGTCCCAAGGCTATAATGTAGCGGACAACACTGTAGAGTCCATGGGCCACTATAAATCAGGATTAATGGCAGAGGTAAATAACAGCTCCCCGTCCCCCCCCCTCCCATTACTAAGCAGGTTCAGTGGCACCATGTCTGGAAGTGAGGGATACATTATACTACATCTCCTATAGGCAAACAGGATACATGAAGTGTAGCAAAACGGCGCCACCTACTGACCAAATAACAGAATGTGGAATAGTGTTTTACTCAGCAAGTAGAAAGCAACAAATCTACTTCATTCTACACACAACATAAATAATGTGTAATGATAAAGTCACAACATATGTAACTAGAAAGTAAACATACTGCTGAGATACGCCTCCATTAGGAGCAATAATGTTTATTTTATCCCAAGGAAACCCGGAGAAATGACGGAGAGCACCGGCACTGTCTTCATAACCGAGCACGTTCCAGACAAGTCTGCGACTACTTTGGTGTTGCCAGATATCCACATGGTAAAATTCCAGGTTATGGACTGAGAAAGTGTTCATCAGAGACAGTCTGAGAAATTCTATATATTAATACACAGACACTTTATCCAGCCTCCTCTTGTACCATCACAATAAAAGGATTTATCCAACATTTCTTTTCCTTCACATTTCAAGTAACTCTACAAACCACCCTGTGAACCTGAGATCTTGGGGTAATAAGCTTTGTGCAGATGAAACACTAACAATTCTCTGACCATGTATAAACCACAACTGGGAGCCAGCAATGTACGAAGGGAGTTTTCACATGACGCACCTGGCGCGTGCGGGCACCTCGCCACAATACTGCACAGGCAATACAGTTCGGAAATTACATTCTCAACAAAAATTAGGTTTTAATACAGGATACTGGTCAGATTCACTATGGTGTAATCAGAACTAAAACTTAGGAACATAGATGCTACTTAAAACAAACTAAACTTCGCCAATGAAGGATCCCACATATATTGGCTCTTGTGACCATATTTGCCTCCAGAATATTAAATATTCTAATTGTGTTAATGTTACAACATTTGAAGTTACCAAGTATTAAGCCAAAGTTCCCCCCCCCAGGGTTATGATTAACAAAAATCATTATAAATCTAATCAGGAGATACCAATAACATTCCTGTGTAATATATTTATATAATAATAATGTTTCATTCTGTTTAGATGAATGTAGATTGTTCATTGTTATCAGTTGTTTTCTACAGAAGCTAGACGCAGTATCTGCAGTGGGATAACCCCAACAAGTGTCTATTCTGATAAGATATGGAAACCTTTACATATATTTGTGAATTGAAACGCAAGTGAAAGAGGGAAACATGCTTAGCGAGGGCACTCCGTAATAATCATGTTTATTAAAATATACCTTTTATTTTTATAATTTTAAAAAATACAGTGTTCCCATAATAAGCCTAAATATAGTAGGCAGCGAAATAATAAAAAGAAAGTAATGAAAATAAAGATTTAAAATAAAGATGTTAATAAACTGGCAGATTATGCATACCGTATATACTCGAGTATAAGTCGACCCGAATATAAGCCGAGGCACCTAATTTTACCTTAAAAACTGGGAAAACTTATTGACTCGAGTATAAGCCTAGGGTGGGAAATGCAGCAGCTACTGATAATGGTAAAGCAAAAATCAATGTAGGGTGCTGTCACCATAACAAGGAACCCACAGGCTCTTTATCTGGGCCAACTTTTGGAGTGTGTAACCAGGGTTAACCAGCAAACACACACTGCACCAGATCACATCTTACCAGGCTAACTGCAGCCTATCATTCACCTCCAGTACCATGGAAATGTAAAAATATTTTCACATTTAAGAAAGTAAAGAATACATAAGTTTATTAATGCAAAGCACCAAGAAAGATTTTAAGCAAGGATTAAGTTACACATGTAACATAACACATAGTACAGTACCATTCAGATGCGCTGGTAGCCAACCCTGGGGTATTCCTTTTTAATGCGTAATCCTTTGTGACAGAGGTGTCACCCCACAGATCCACAACAACATCCCCAGAGATTCAAGAAGAAGAATGAACTTACTGGTCCTTCACTTTATGCTCTGATTCTTCAATCAGTTCAGCAGCAGCTGTATTCCCGCGTTAGTCCTGACATCTCTCTCTCTCTCAGCCCCGCAGTGGAACGCATGTGCGTTCCACATACAGGAAGTTCGGCATTTCTGTTACAAATGCAAAACTTCCTGTCAGTGGAACGCACATGCGTTCCACTGCGGGGCTGAGAGAGAGAGTTAACAGCTCAGGGACCGGACACCAGGTAAGTTCACCCGTGTATAAGCCGAGGGGCCTTTTTCAGCATACAAAAATGTGCTGAAAAACTCGGCTTATACACGAGTATATACGGTAATCTGCCAGTTTATTAACATCTTTATTTTAAATATGATTAAAACATGATTATTACGGAGTGCCCTTGCTAAGCAGGTTTCCCTCTTTCACTTGCGTTTCAATTCAATGTTTCACATGTAGAGATGCACCAATCCAGATATATAACCTAACTATTAAGATAATATAATATTATCCTGGATACGTAAATAAATACTTAGTGCGGTGGTATATCTTTTTCTATTGATATATTTGTGAATGTTATAAACAATTTAAAGTTGAATTTGGACAAAAGAACCTTTCACTCAAACAAATCTACTGTTCAACAGGTTCAGATGTTTATTATCCATTATCCAAACATACAGAAAATCTCTGGCAGTGATTAATACCTTAATTACAGCATAAACCTTGTGTTCTACACGAAGACATACAATGTTAGAGGCCATGACTGGCAGAGGGCCCTTAAGACAGGGCTGGGGCCACAGATGCCTCCAGTGCAGAGAGACATAGGACTGCTCACTTCCAATGAATAAATTAGCGGCCCATAGTTGGCATCACGACAGCCGGGCTGGTTAATGTGGCGTCTTCTTCCTTCCACTGGGAGGTGACCGTCTTCAGCTGGGTGTAGAAATAAATTCCCTGAAAAGCCAGAAAGGTTGAATGAGCGACTGATTCCTACAGAACATGTAATGAGTCTGAAGATGAGCACACGGCTTATTTCAGGTTAAATAAGAATAATCTTAAAACATGGCCGGCAGAGCATACAAGACAAACCCCATTCTCCGTGAGCCTGAACTACAATACCCAGGCAGTTCATACCTGTTTGCCGTAGAAGTTGGTGTCCCCTCGGAACGAGGCACGAGATCCGGTGAAGGAGAACATCGGTAGTGGCACTGGGATCGGTACATTCACACCCACCTAGAAGAGTCACAGAACTAGAATAAGCCAATCTCCCCCATACAGCTACTGTCACTTCCAGGATATGGGAGCAAAGCTCAGTGACAGACAGCAAGTGATGGAGACATTGGCCGGAGCTTATTGTATATAAAAGCACCGATACAGGATCTGCTGGATGCTGTATAATCCTTTTACATTCATGGACAGGATGAAGCAACGTCCACAACTAGAGGAGCAGACAGTGGGGTGAATACTTTGTAGTAGGAATGGAAGGTCCACACATTATACTATGTACTAAGTATCCAGTATCACAGTCATACAAAGCCATATACCCACCTGTCCCACATCCGCAAGGTCCATATACCCACCTGTCCCACATCCGCAAGGTCCATATACCCAGCTGTCCCACATCCGCAAGGTCCATATACCCACCTGTCCCACATCCGCAAGGTCCATATACCCAGCTGTCCCACATCCGCAAGGTCCATATACCCACCTGTCCCACATCCGCAAGGTGAGTGTATTTCCGAGCAGTGGCTCCATTTGTGGTAAATATGGCGGTTCCATTTCCATATGGGTTCTTATTTACTACATCAATAGCTTCCTCCAGTGTGTCTGCTTCTAAAACCACCAATACCGGTCCAAAAATCTCTTCCGTGTAA
This sequence comes from Mixophyes fleayi, assembly GCF_038048845.1. Classification (NCBI taxonomy): domain Eukaryota; kingdom Metazoa; phylum Chordata; class Amphibia; order Anura; family Limnodynastidae; genus Mixophyes; species Mixophyes fleayi. Next base: position 181,808 of record NW_027448355.1, read on the forward strand.
CAGGTCATGTCTGTCTGCAAGAACCATGAGGGTAGAGGTTACCCTGCAGCTATTACTGTATTACTCGTATAACGTTACACAGCCAGTAATTATATACCCCACCAACTATTACCCAAATAATATGAAACCCCGGTTATCTCATCCCCCGATCCACCACCTATAGCCCCAGACACTCACCTTTACGTTTGCCAAGATTGTAGGCCCCACAAAGTTGCCGTTTTCATACCCCTTGACATTGACATCCCGACCATCCAGGAGGAGCGTTGCGCCCTCCTTCACCCCACTTTCTACCAAGCTGCATACTCGCTGCTTTGCAGCTTTGCTGATCAGCGGCCCCAAATCTGCTCCAGGCTGATCCCCTGAAACAGACACCACCGAATTAAAACAGCAGAGATTGTGTATAATGCATCAGGTGAGAGTACAGAGGGAACTTATCATAGAAAAGGAAACTGGCACCTCATACACAGCCTACAGAAATCACAAACAGATGGAGTGCGGTGCGGCTGGAGAGGGGCAGCAACCCTGAAAGTTGTTTTAAATGAAAACGGGTGTGGAAGAGGCAGAAAAGGCCCAGACTGGTGTGTGTGGCTGTATGGTGAGAAAAGGCAGATTCTTGCGGGATTTGCTCACTCACCAGCATTCACTTTTAACTTCTTTGCTTTTTCCACCAACTCAGGGAGCCATTTCTTAGCCTCCCCAACCAGAACCGCTGTGGATAATGCCATGCACCGCTGTCCTGCAGCACCAAATGCTGCTCCAACTAGCTGGTTCAGGGTGTTCTCTTTGTTTGCGTCTGGCATCACAACACCATGATTCTTAGCCCCCTGTAACAGACAGGCACAATCAGACAAGCGTGTCATCGGAGACCGCCCCTCTACCCATTATTCCACGTCATACCATGTTGGACTGCACTCTCTTGCCGTTTCGGGAGCCCCTCTCATAGATGTATTGTCCAGCCTGGTTGGAGCCCACAAAGCTGATTGCTCGGATCGCTGGATGATCACAGATAAAATTCACAGCTAAAAAACAAAGACACCGGAAATCATACCAGTGAAAATGATTAAACAATGCTCTAACCCCCAGAGTTCTCCAGTAGACACTATGGTCATGTACAAGAGGTATCCTAAATGTCCTCACCTGCATTCTGGCCATGGATAATGTTCAATGTGCCATCGGGAGCCCCAGCATCCTGCAGCAGGTGGGCCAGGAACATGGTGGCTCCAGGAACGCGCTCTGAAGGCTTCATCAGGTAAGTGTTTCCACAAACCATTGCCATTGGGAACATCCAAAGAGGTATCATGGCGGGGAAGTTAAAGGGTGCGATACCAGCACATACCCCCAGGGGGAGGCGGAACGTGTATGTGTCCATGTCCTTTGTGAGGGAGGGTAACGTTTCACCCAGCATGAGTGAGGTCACACTACACGCGTGCTCCACCACCTCTGTGAAAGGGCAAAGTTTAGAGCTTAGCCAAGACCAACCTGTATAAATAGAAGGTTCAGCGTTATAGAGTCTTACGTAGTCCACGAAATACATCGCCCTCTGCATCAGCCAAAGTCTTTCCCTGCTCCAGGGTGATCAGTTCAGCCACCTCTTTCTGCAAGAAAGGTTACGTAAGAATCTCATCACATGCACAACAGATAACATCCCACACTTAGGCTCCTGCCCGGCCCGTTACCAGATTATCCTTGATCAGCTGCTGGTATCGTAGGAAGATCTGTTGTCTGTTCAGAATGGACGTCTCAGACCAGGACGGGAACGTCTGCTCACAGGCGTTCACTGCTGCGTCCATCTCTGTCTGCGTGGCTTGTGGCACCCGTCCTATCACCTCATTAGTGGCCTGTGAATGGTAAATACATCTAGGTAATCATAGATGTCTACAATCATCCTCACACCATCACCTCTACGACGCATGGTGTGGATCCTCTATATTTATAAGTCAGGGTCCTGGTAGCCAGTTGATATTATTGTACATTTACTGGTCAACATTCTGCTTGATCAGTAACAGATTTACACAATGAGAAAACACAGACAGACTGCAGATAAACAGATGTCCCTAATGTTTCTTACTGGGTTGTGAATATCAATCCATTCGGATGTCTCAGAGTCCACAAATTGTCCATTTATAAAGAGCTTTGTCCGGGGCTGAAACAAACACAACAAGTCGTCAGTAAATGCAGCGGTATCTCACAATATATTATATGTGAATGATCCCAGCGTAACAGCCAATTGTCCCATCACCAACTAACAAAACAAACAATAGAAATAAACTTTCAGAATGAATTTAACCGAGAATACCAGCCTAGATTACCACATTACCCCGTACAAAGAGAGCGCCAGCCTAGATTACCACATTACCCAGTACAAAGAGAGCGCCAGCCTAGATTACCCCGTACAAAGAGAGCGCCAGCCTAGATTACCCCGTACAAAGAGAGCGCCAGCCTAGATTACCACATTACCCAGTACAAAGAGAGCGCCAGCCTAGATTACCCCGTACAAAGAGAGCGCCAGCCTAGATTACCACATTACCCCGTACAAAGAGAGCGCCAGCCTAGATTACCCCGTACAAAGAGAGCGCCAGCCTACATTACCCCGTACAAAGAGAGCGCCAGCCTACATTACCCCGTACAAAGAGAGCGCCAGCCTAGATTACCACATTACCCCGTACAAAGAGAGCGCCAGCCTAGATTACCCTCTACAAAGAGAGCGCCAGCCTACATTACCACATTACCCCGTACAAAGAGAGCGCCAGCCTAGATTACCCCGTACAAAGAGAGCGCCAGCCTACATTACCACATTACCCCGTACAAAGAGAGCGCCAGCCTAGATTACCCCGTACAAAGAGAGCGCCAGCCTAGATTACCACATTACCCCGTACAAAGAGAGCGCCAGCCTAGATTACCCTGTACAAAGAGAGCGCCAGCCTAGATTACCACATTACCCCGTACAAAGAGAGCGCCAGCCTAGATTACACCGTACAAAGAGAGCGCCAGCCTAGATTACCACATTACCCCGTACAAAGAGAGCGCCAGCCTAGATTACCCCGTACAAAGAGAGCGCCAGCCTACATTACCACATTACCCCGTACAAAGAGAGCGCCAGCCTAGATTACCCCGTACAAAGAGAGCGCCAGCCTAGATTACCACATTACCCCGTACAAAGAGAGCGCCAGCCTAGATTACCCTGTACAAAGAGAGCGCCAGCCTACATTACCACATTACCCCGTACAAAGAGAGCGCCAGCCTAGATTACACCATACAAAGAAAGCGCCAGCCTAGATTACCACATTACCCCGTACAAAGAGAGCGCCAGCCTAGATTACCCTGTACAAAGAGAGCGCCAGCCTACATTACCCCGTACAAAGAGAGCGCCAGCCTAGATTACCCCGTACAAAGAGAGCGCCAGCCTAGATTACCATATTACCCTGTACAAAGAGAGCGCAAGCCTAGATTACCATATTACCCTGTACAAAGAGAGCGCCAGCCTAGATTACCACATTACCCAGTACAAAGAGAGCGCCAGCCTAGATTACCCTATACAAAGAGAGCGCCAGCCTAGATTACCACATTACCCAGTACAAAGAGAGCGCCAGCCTAGATTACCCTGTACAAAGAGAGCGCCAGCCTACATTACCACATTACCCCGTACAAAGAGAGCGCCAGCCTAGATTACCCCGTACAAAGAGAGCGCCAGCCTACATTACCCCGTACAAAGAGAGCGCCAGCCTAGATTACCCCGTACAAAGAGAGCGCCAGCCTAGATTACCACATTACCCCGTACAAAGAGAGCGCCAGCCTAGATTACACCGTACAAAGAAAGCGCCAGCCTAGATTACCACATTACCCCGTACAAAGAGAGCGCCAGCCTAGATTACCCTGTACAAAGAGAGCGCCAGCCTACATTACCACATTACCCCGTACAAAGAGAGCGCCAGCCTAGATTACACCGTACAAAGAAAGCGCCAGCCTAGATTACCACATTACCCCGTACAAAGAGAGCGCCAGCCTAGATTACCCTGTACAAAGAGAGCGCCAGCCTAGATTACCCTGTACAAAGAGAGCGCAAGCCTACATTGCTGTATTATCCTGTACAAAGAGAGCGCCAGCCTAGATTACCACATTACCCCGTACAAAGAGAGCGCCAGCCTAGATTACCCTGTACAAAGAGAGCGCCAGCCTAGATTCCCCGTACAAAGAGAGCGCCAGCCTAGATTACCATATTACCCTGTACAAAGAGAGCGCCAGCCTAGATTACCATATTACCCTGTACAAAGAGAGCGCCAGCCTAGATTACCCTGTACAAAGAGAGCGCCAGCCTAGATTACCCTGTACAAAGAGAGCGCAAGACTACATTGCTGTATTATCCTGTACAAAGAGCGCACCAACCTTCATTACCATATTACTGCGTACAGAGAGCGCCAATCTATATTACCCTGTATAGAGGCACCAATGTGTAGTACCACCATGTTTTTGTTAAAAGAGTCTGGGAGGGTGACTCAGTGTTGTACCAGTTAGAAAGGACACCAGCTTCTATGAAGAACAAGACAAGAACTTACCACAGCAGCAGAAGAATAATTAGTGTGTCCAATCTGAGTTGAAACCTAAGGAACAAACACATTGAGGATCCTGGAGTTAGATGAATCACAATCTTGAATTTTGCAGAATTATTGTAAAACCTTCTGTAATCTGACGTTAAAAAGAAACAGGTTTAGTAATCTACACGGGATCTTCCAGCAGATATGGGATGTGAGCTCTATAGGACAGGGTGGTCACATGGGGAATCATTATATAGTAGAGGCCATGGGATTAGTGATAGATGTGTATGGAGCGAAGGTTCCCCAGGTATAATCATCAACTTCTCAGTGCCCCGCAGTTTGAATGGTCGAGGGAAGGATGGCAATGACAGACGTATACTTTATTCAGAACTAAATATATGGATTTTGGCAGAAAAGGGGCATGAATAACCAGCACTATACATCCTGCCCCCCCCCTCACTCCCCCTCCCCCACCCTTTCCCGTCCCTCACCCTTTCCCCTCACTCACCCTCCCCTCACCCTTTCCCCTCCCTCACCCCCCACCCTTTCCCCTCCCTCCCTCCTCACCCTTTCCCCTCCCTCACTCCCCCCCCCCCCACCCTTTCCCCTCCCTCACCCCCCACCCTTTCCCCTCCCTCACCCTTTCCCCTCCCTCCCCCCTCACCCTTTCCCCTCCCTCACTCCCCCCCCCCACCCTTTCCCCTCCCTCACCCCCCACCCTTTCCCCTCCCTCACCCTTTCCCCTCCCTCCCCCCTCACCCTTTCCCCTCCCTCACTCCCCCCCCCTCACCCTTTCCCCTCCCCCCTCACTCCCCCCCCTCCCCCCTCTCCCCCCTTTCCCCTCCCCCTTTCCCCTCCCCCCTTGTGGCAACCATCGATGCAAACAAATTCAGAAGCCACTCCCTACGGGGGCCCATCACCCATAGTGACCACAGCACCAAGTTTCTCTACCCACACCACAGTGATTGGAATTCAAACTGTGCGCTCTGTCTCCCTGCATTAAGTCTACAATCTTTACTAGAAGACATAAAATCAGATATGCAATGGAGTTATATTGTTTATCATGCTGCAAAAAGTAAGTTGAATGGAGACGGTGGTTCCAGTGTTCTCCCATCTATTCCCCGAGTGCTCCACCCGGCTGTTATTACTTGACATCCCGCTCTTGGAGCCCAACAGAGTCCTATTATAATAGAACAAACCTCCTATTAGAACAGGCACTGTGTGAGCACTGCAGCCTGCAGTGTGTGTTAGACCACTGACCACCAGTCCTGGCAGCTATGGGCAATAACCTTCAACATTTTTCAGTATTATTGCAAAGTATTACACTGCCCCCACCCTTTCTGGGGAGAACACTGGGTTCCATACATGCTGTATGAATGATAGGATGCTGCTCATAACAGAACATAAAGAGGTGTCCTGCGGATTAAGAGCTTCTAAGCATTCTCCTTCATCCAAACATTGCTGCAGGAATAAGCGGCCCCTGACAAATATCAGCCTAATCATCCAGGATCTTGCACACAATGGCTTTCCATTTAACATTGGGAGGTCTTTAATGTGCGCTGGGGAGAGGAGCCTTTGACTGAGGTTGTCACTACATGAAGTGAGGCTGCTCGAGGGTCCCAATTTAGTTTTACCATTACCCTGCTACTCACAGCCCAGAAGTGTCAGAAAGTCTCAGGGCTAATACACCCTCCTCCATAGAATGCCAACCAGGCTAGGGCTGGTTCCCATTATACAAAGGGGACCCCAAACTTGTTGTCCCAGTTAGGGGAGAGCAGCCCAGGAGATATACATACATAAATTTGCACCATGCTTTTGGAAGTGCAAGCATTTCACCTGAATCATATTTCCTAGATAGAATTAAAAGGATCACAAAGAGACATGTACCCTTACTGTACACTACATGCATATGAACACCCCCAATCAACCTTTCCAGACACAATACATCAAACTTTACATACAGGAGCAGGTCTTGGCACATGCACAGACCAACAAAACACATTTTCACCTTGTGCAAGCAGCTCTAATTGAGGACATGAGAGTCATTTAAAAAAGTACAAAAATGTGGACATATAGTGCAATTATGTTCATTATTCTTATTGTCTGCATGAAACAAAAACCCTAATTATAAAAGACCCATACTTCTAGGATCCCTCCCCCCCCAGCTCCTCTAAAACCCTGCAGTAGAGTAAGAACCCCTATGACCCTCTATAACCCTACAGGAGTGTAAGAACCCCTATGACCCTCTATAACCCTACAGGAGAGTAAGAACCCCTATGACCCTCTATAACCCTACAGGAGTGTAAGAACCCCTATGACCCTCTATAACCCTACAGGAGAGTAAGAACCCCTATGACCCTCTATAACCCTACAGTAGAGTAAGAACCCCTATGACCCTCTATAAACCTACAGTAGAGTAAGAACCCCCATGACCCGACAGTAGAGTAAGAACCCCTATGACCCTCTATAACCCTACAGTAGAGTAAGAACCCCTATGACCCTCTATAAACCTACAGGAGAGTAAGAACCCCTATGACCCTCTATAACCCTACAGTAGAGTAAGAACCCCTATGACCCTCTATAAACCTACAGTAGAGTAAGAACCCCCATGACCCGACAGTAGAGTAAGAACCCCTATGACCCTCTATAACCCTGCAGTAGAGTAAGAACCCCTATGACCCTCTATAACCCTACAGTAGAGTAAGAACCCCTATGACCCTCTATAACCCTACAGTAGAGTAAGAACCCCTATGACCCTCTATAACCCTGCAGGAGAGTAAGAACCCCTATGACCCTCTATAACCCTACAGTAGAGTAAGAACCCCTATGACCCTCTATAACCCTACAGTAGAGTAAGAACCCCTATGACCCTCTATAACCCTACAGTAGAGTAAGAACCCCTATGACCCGCTATAACCCTACAGTAGAGTAAGAACCCCTATGACCCTACAGGAGCGTAAGAACCCCTATGACCCTACAGGAGAGTAAGAACCCCTATGACCCTCTATAAACCTACAGTAGAGTAAGAACCCCTATGACCCTCTCTATAACCCTGCAGGAGAGTAAGAACCCCTATGACCCTCTATAACCCTACAGGAGAGTAAGAACCCCTATGACCCTCTATAACCCTACAGTAGAGTAAGAACCCCTATGACCCTCTATAACCCTACAGTAGAGTAAGAACCCCTATGACCCTCTATAAACCTACAGTAGAGTAAGAACCCCTATGACCCTCTCTATAACCCTGCAGGAGAGTAAGAACCCCTATGACCCTCTATAACCCTACAGGAGAGTAAGAACCCCTATGACCCTCTATAACCCTACAGTAGAGTAAGAACCCCTATGACCCTCTATAACCCTACAGTAGAGTAAGAACCCCTATGACCCTCTATAACCCTACAGTAGAGTAAGAACCCCTATGACCCTACAGGAGAGTAAGAACCCCTATGACCCTACAGGAGAGTAAGAACCCCTATGACCCTCTATAAACCTACAGTAGAGTAAGAACCCCTATGACCCTCTCTATAACCCTGCAGGAGAGTAAGAACCCCTATGACCCTCTATAACCCTACAGTAGAGTAAGAACCCCTATGACCCTCTATAACCCTACAGTAGAGTAAGAACCCCTAGGACCCTCTATAACCCTACAGTAGAGTAAGAACCCCTATGACCCTCTATAACCCTACAGTAGAGTAAGAACCCCTATGACCCTCTATAACCCTGCAGGAGAGTAAGAACCCCTAGGACCCTCTATAACCCTACAGTAGAGTAAGAACCCCTATGACCCTCTATAACCCTACAGTAGAGTAAGAACCCCTATGACCCTCTATAACCCTACAGTAGAGTAAGAACCCCTAGGACCCTCTATAACCCTACAGTAGAGTAAGAACCCCTATGACCCTCTATAACCCTACAGTAGAGTAAGAACCCCTAGGACCCTCTATAACCCTGCAGGACAGTAAGAACCCCTATGACCCTCTATAACCCTGCAGGACAGTAAGAACCCCTATGACCCTCTCTATAAACCTACAGGAGAGTAAGAACCCCTATGACCCTCTATAACCCTACAGTAGAGTAAGAACCCCTATGACCCTCTATAACCCTGCAGGACAGTAAGAACCCCTATGACCCTCTCTATAAACCTACAGTAGAGTAAGAACCCCTATGACCCTCTATAACCCTACAGTAGAGTAAGAACCCCTAGGACCCTCTATAACCCTGCAGGACAGTAAGAACCCCTATGACCCTCTCTATAACCCTACAGGAGAGTAAGAACCCCTATGACCCTTTATAACCCTACAGTAGAGTAAGAACCCCTATGACCCTCTATAACCCTGCAGGACAGTAAGAACCCCTATGACCCTCTCTATAAACCTACAGTAGAGTAAGAACCCCTATGACCCTCTATAACCCTGCAGGACAGTAAGAACCCCTATGACCCTCTCTATAACCCTACAGGAGAGTAAGAACCCCTATGACCCTCTATAACCCTACAGTAGAGTAAGAACCCCTATGACCCTCTATAACCCTGCAGGACAGTAAGAACCCCTATGACCCTCTCTATAACCCTACAGTAGAGTAAGAACCCCTAGGACCCTCTATAACCCTGCAGGACAGTAAGAACCCCTATGACCCTCTATAACCCTGCAGGACAGTAAGAACCCCTATGACCCTCTATAATCCTGCAGGAGAGTAAGAACCCCTATGACCCTCTATAACCCTGCAGGACAGTAAGAACCCCTATGACCCTCTATAACCCTACAGTAGAGTAAGAACCCCTAGGACCCTCTATAACCCTGCAGGACAGTAAGAACCCCTATGACCCTCTATAACCCTACAGTAGAGTAAGAACCCCTATGACCCTCTCTATAACCCTACAGTAGAGTAAGAACCCCTAGGACCCTCTATAACCCTGCAGGACAGTAAGAACCCCTATGACCCTCTATAACCCTGCAGGAGAGTAAGAACCCCTATGACCCTGGATGAGGAGACTAGTGGGCCGGTACCTGACAGGCTCTGCCCCGGAGCACACACCCCAGTCGCAGCATGATCCCAGACTCTCTCTCTCAGGTACTGAGCAGGTGACAGAAGAACAAACACACGGGCCCGCCCACTGTCTTCCTATTGGCTCCTACAGACACGGCCCTCTCTAGCAGCTTGTTTATTGGCTCCTGCTTGAGCCTAGTCCTGACCTCTGTGAGTAGATTCTTTTCCAGGTCAGGGAGACACTTCCGGTCTTGTAGTAGCCATGATTGTTCCTGGCAAATGGAAATGTTCCCTATAGGCCTCAAAAATGATCTGCTGTAAGGAAAGGTCTCCCCGGCCACAGCCGTCATCTCCTTACACCTATATCTATATATTTCTCCCACACACACACACACACTGTGGGTGTACCAATATGGCGGATTAACTGACCCCCTCCGGGGACCCGGTCACGTCACGTGAGGCGATCTACTTCAAATGATGGCGGCTGCTGTAGAGGGTGAGTCTGTCTCCGGAAATAGCTGTACTATCTGCCGTATTATTATAGATTGTATGTATGTGTGCCATTATTATATATTATATCTGTGTGTGACCTGTACAGTTATTATATCCCCTCCATTATTATATATTATATCTGTGACCTGTACAGTTATTATATCCCCTCCATTATTATATATTATATCTGTGACCTGTACAGTTATTATATCCCCTCCATTATTATATATTATATCTGTGTGACCTGTACAGTTATTATATCCCCTCCATTATTATATATTATATCTGTGTGACCTGTACAGTTATTATATCCCCTCCATTATTATATATTCTGTCTGTGTGACCTGTACAGTTATTATATCCCCTCCATTATTATACATTATATCTGTGTGACCTGTACAGTTATTATATCACCTCCATTATTATATATTCTGTCTGTGTGACCTGTACAGTTATTATATCCCCTCCATTATTATATATTTGTGTGTGACCTGTATAGTTATTATATCCCCTCCATTATTATATATTATATCTGTGACCTGTACAGTTATTATATCCCCTCCATTATTATATATTCTGTCTGTGTGACCTGTACAGTTATTATATCACCTCCATTATTATATATTCTGTCTTTGTGTGACCTGTATAGTTATTATATCCCCTCCATTATTATATATTCTGTCTGTGTGACCTGTACAGTTATTATATCCCCTCCATTATTATATATCTGTGTGTGACCTGTACAGTTATTATATCCCCTCCATTATTATATATTCTGTCTGTGTGTGTGTGACCTGTATATCTCTTAAATCCCCTGTGTATCTAAGTATCAGAGTGCACACAGGGATATAACCACAGTATATAATAATAGGTATCAGACAGTGTTTGGAAAGAATGCCCGTACTGGTCACATATATGATAATGAGAATTATATAATGATACTACTACTAAGTGAGATGGCACATACAGGGGGTTATTACAACAGTGTTGATCATGTACGAGAACTGGCGGGTTACCCATTCTTTCACACTGTTATACTCAATAAATAATTGTAATTGTTTTAAGTTACTACTTCATTTACATTTTTATTTAAAATATAATATCGGTTCTTCCAGAAGGGATTATGCACATGTACATTTATGTAAAACTATCATAGGTTGAAAAATTATTTTAAGATTCCTTCAGTTTCCTGTTTGGTTTTGTTTTAAGTGCAAAAATTGTGCAATATTGAATAAAGCATATCAGTCAGTATAACAGAGTGCACTTGATGAAACAATTAGTACAGTATAAGTCCGGCAGTAATATCGGCTGTTGGCTGCTATTTATTATTATATATTCTGTCAGTGTGTGTGACCTGTACAGTTATTATATCCCCGGCAGTAATATTGGCTGTTGGCTGCTATTTCATGTGTCTAATGATTATCTGATTATTATCGGATATATGGTGCAGCAGAGTCGTCTGTGATTCCACATCCAGAAATATTATTGCTATAATACTGATAACATAAAGAATTTTCTGCATTTTACAGCAGAATAATAAATAATGTGTCCCTTTACCATACTTCCCAACATTTAAATATGCGAAATCAGGACAATATAGGCCCCGCTCCCAATGCAACCGAACCTTCATTAAAACCCCGCTCACATTCATCTCCTCTAACCTCCCCCTCTTTCATAGTCTGCATGTCTGAACTGTCTCATCAAAATCGGGACACTCGGGAGGTATACATAAAGGTATACTTTACTTTTTGTGTTTTCTATATTGTCCTTAAATTCGGTATGGAGTTCTTACTACTGCCTATAGATGCCCTCCTATTTCAGAGAAAATGCTAAATGAGATGCAGTCACAGCGGCTAGGACGGTTGCGTAGAACTTGTTTATGGCTGCATCACTAATAAATAACTTAATGTATACTTTTATTTAAATTAATAGCTCAGTGCGCCAATTTATATAATTACAAATACCGATTTTCGTGATTTTCGTATTGTGTGACTGGATCACATATAAATAACTTATGGTATCAATTTTTTTAAGGGAAATAGCGCAGGGCGCTTATTTATACAAATTGCCAATGCACTTATTTTTAATATTGTATATATTTTGATAGGAAATCGTTATTTCTGAGACCAGGGTAGAAACTGGTTTTTCCTGTTTTAACCTTACTAAAGGATATGCCTTATTTCTGATGTATATATTTGATACAATAGGCTTTTGTGGATAAAGGTCTTTTGTGTATTGTGATGTGCGAAACTGGCTTGTTTTTTGTTTTTGTTCTGTGTGAATATGTATTCCGAACTGTCTGAAGAAAGGCCCCATACTAATTAATATCTTTTGATGTGTGAAGATCCTACATTGAAGACAGGAACTTTTAATTAAGACTGGCTACCGGATTCTCTGCATCTGAAAACCAGATGCAGGACATAACAGCGTTTCTAGAATTTCACATATAAGTGTAAATTTTGTTAGCTTTGCAATGCATGTAAAAAATGTATGGAAGTGACTGTATGTATATACCCTGACTCTGCCATGTACTGATCTATGCTGTATCCCTGGAGAGTGTATGGAAGTGACTGTATGTATATACCCTGACTCTGCCACGCACTGATCTATGCTGTATCCCTGGAGAGTGTATGGAAGTGACTGTATGTATATACCCTGACTCTGCAATGTACTGATCTATGCTGTATCCCTGGCGAGTGTATGGAAGTGACTGTATGTATATACCCTGACTCTGCCACATACTGATCTATGCTGTATCCCTGGAGAGTGTATGGAAGTGACTGTATGTATATACCCTGACTCTGCCACGTACTGATCTATGCTGTATCCCTGGAGAGTGTATGGAAGTGACTGTATGTATATACCCTGACTCTGCCACATACTGATCTATGCTGTATCCCTGGAGAGTGTATGGAAGTGACTGTATGTATATACCCTGACTCTGCCACGTACTGATCTATGCTGTATCCCTGGAGAGTGTATGGAAGTGACTGTATGTATATACCCTGACTCTGCCACATACTGATCTATGCTGTATCCCTGGAGAGTGTATGGAAGTGACTGTATGTATATACCCTGACTCTGCCACATACTGATCTATGCTGTATCCCTGGATAGTGTATGGAAGTGACTGTATGTATATACCCTGACTCTGCCACGTACTGATCTATGCTGTATCCCTGGAGAGTGTATGGAAGTGACTGTATGTATATACCCTGACTCTGCCACGTACTGATCTATGCTGTATCCCTGGAGAGTGTATGGAAGTGACTGTATGTATATACCCTGACTCTGCCACATACTGATCTATGCTGTATCCCTGGAGAGTGTATGGAAGTGACTGTATGTATATACCCTGACTCTGCCATGTACTGATCTATGCTGTATCCCTGGAGAGTGTATGGAAGTGACTGTATGTATATACCCTGACTCTGCCATGTACTGATCTATGCTGTATCCCTGGAGAGTGTATGGAAGTGACTGTATGTATATACCCTGACTCTGCCATGTACTGATCTATGCTGTATCCCTGGCGAGTGTATGGAAGTGACTGTATGTATATACCCTGACTCTGCTACGTACTGATCTATGCTGTATCCCTGGAGAGTGTATGGAAGTGACTGTATGTATATACCCTGACTCTGCCACGTACTGATCTATGCTGTATCCCGGGAGAGTGTATGGAAGTGACTGTATGTATATACCCTGACTCTGCCATGTACTGATCTATGCTGTATCCCTGGAGAGTGTATGGAAGTGACTGTATGTATATACCCTGACTCTGCCACGTACTGATCTATGCTGTATCCCTGGAGAGTGTATGGAAGTGACTGTATGTATATACCCTGACTCTGCCACATACTGATCTATGCTGTATCCCTGGAGAGTGTATGGAAGTGACTGTATGTATATACCCTGACTCTGCCACGTACTGATCTATGCTGTATCCCTGGAGAGTGTATGGAAGTGACTGTATGTATATACCCTGACTCTGCCACATACTGATCTATGCTGTATCCCTGGAGAGTGTATGGAAGTGACTGTATGTATATACCCTGACTCTGCCACATACTGATCTATGCTGTATCCCTGGAGAGTGTATGGAAGTGACTGTATGTATATACCCTGACTCTGCCACATACTGATCTATGCTGTATCCCTGGATAGTGTATGGAAGTGACTGTATGTATATACCCTGACTCTGCCATGTACTGATCTATGCTGTATCCCTGGAGAGTGTATGGAAGTGACTGTATGTATAGACCCTGACTCTGCCACGTACTGATCTATGCTGTATCCCTGGAGAGTGTATGGAAGTGACTGTATGTATATACCCTGACTCTGCCATGTACTGATCTATGCTGTATCCCTGGAGAGTGTATGGAAGTGACTGTATGTATATACCCTGACTCTGCCACATACTGATCTATGCTGTATCCCTGGAGAGTGTATGGAAGTGACTGTATGTATAGACCCTGACTCTGCCACATACTGATCTATGCTGTATCCCTGGAGAGTGTATGGAAGGGACTGTATGTATAGACCCTGACTCTGCCACATACTGATCTATGCTGTATCCCGGGACAGAGGGTTTCCACTAGCTGTGTAAAGTTGTTGTGGCTCTGGTGCTTTTGTACACATGTGACATCACATGTATACATTGTTACTACATTACTTGTACTATACAGATATCTACATTATTTCAGGTGCAGATTTGGAGACGTCGTTACTGAGCTTTGAGAAACTGGATCGAGCGTCCCCAGACCTGTGGCCGGAGCAACGTGAGTGACTCCTTATGTGCCTGGTCTGTGTCTCCGCTTACAGCATCCGTCATCTGTCACCCATCAGGCTACTTACAGTGTAAAAACCCATATAAATCCCATTGCCTTATGTGTGTGTTTATAAGGGCATTAAGTATCATTTGTAAACCTGTCTGTGCAGAAAGGATTCTCTCATTCATGTGGTGCAGCTTCCTAGACGTTCTCACATGAAGGTGGCTGCCGCACTGAAAGGAGAATGTTTTTATCAGTTCCTCATATTACGCAGCGCTGTATAGAGAACATTTCCTCACACGCCAGTCTCTGCCCCAGTTTATCGCACTCTCTGTTTTTACACACACTAGGGTTACATTCGTAACAAGTCTGCTATCAGACATGTAAAATTGCAAATGCATACATTATACATGGTGCATTGTCTCCACAGACACTACCATACGATTTAATTTGTCTTAGAATTGCATGTGACACGCAGAATATGAACACCAGTGTGTACGTAGCTTAATGCAGAAATAATGACCCAGCTGCTGGGACATGGAGAAATCCTAACTCATGTCTGTGTCTTCCAGTTCCAGGAGTTGCAGAGTTTGCGGCATCTTTCAAGAGTGTGAGTTTACCTATTGGAATCTACACGGTACTGATCTCATACATACAGACACACATACATGGGATCTACATGTTACCGGTCTCATACCGAGCCTCTCCAGACTCCTGTACATGCAATCTACGCGTTACCAGTCTCCTACAGACACACATACATGGGATCTACATGTTACCGGTCTCATACCGAGCAGCTCCTGTACATGCAATCTACGCATTACCAGTCTCCTACAGACGCATATACACGGGATCTATATGTTTCTGGTCTGATACCAGGTCTCTGCAGGCTCTAATACACTGGGATCTACACGTTACTAGTCTCATATAGACACACATACACTGGACCTACATTGTACCAGTCTCCTACCAAGCCTCTACATACATATATGTACATGGGTTCTACACGTTACTGGTCTCATACCTGCCCTCTACAGACAACACATGCACAGGATTACATTATACCAGTCTCATCCCAGGCCTCTACAGACTCCTATACATGGGATCTACACGTTGGCAGTCTCCTACAGACACACATACATGTTTCTGGTCTGCAGACTCCAGTGCACAGGGATCTACACGTTACCAGTGAAACCATTACAAATATTAGTGGAGCAGCTCCCTGTGACATTAGTCTATGTACAGTGGAAGCAGTCAGTTTGTATGCAGTTCACTAGGAGGCATGACCGCTGTGACAGGATGGACCTCCTATGCCACCCTGTCTGTGCTGCCGGGGACCGGCTGGGCTTGCCTTGCCACCGTCCCTTTTCTTTATCCCAAGTTATGCCCCTCTAAGCGCAGTAGGAGGTGCTTGCTGCTGCCACCACTAAGCTCCTTCGCCAGCACCTAGAACTGCGTCCTTCTGGGTAACTCTCGCTACTAGTGTACGACTTTCTGGTACCCCTGACCTTTTCCTTTAGATTAGGGTTACTGTGGATGGTTCTTCCTGGCCTATCACACTGGTGAGAGCTGCGGGTAGCCGGCAAAATCATTGGTACTGGATGATTGGTCCCAACCTCAGAACAGTTGGATAACTGATTAGATTGGTCTAATCTGTAGGTCACAGGAGTTACAGCAGGTAAGTAACCGTCAAAGCAGGAGCTAGAAGCAGTGATGTTTTATTAGTTCAAGTAGCCTTTATGACAGTTACACGCCAGTTTATGGTACTAGTGATCTCTCCAGAAGTTACAGATGGAATAATGATACATTACATGGTCAAACAGTACTTTTTTTTATACAGTTTTGGACACAGCCTGGCAGGGGGTAATCCAGCCCCCTTTTCCAACCAGCCACTGAAACGTCTGATATATTACATCAGATATTTACCATCTGGATGTGATCTCTCCTCCAAATTTGGAGTGAACGCGATTTTAAACTTTAACAACATTCGCATCAATCTGTGATCTCCTCAATCACTTGCTACTTGCTTTATTCGGACAGGTTCTAAGATGCAGGATAAGAAGCCACACAGGAAAGAAAGGCAGCGGACCCCTGCTGTGTATACAGTCCCTTCACATGAAAAAGGTCTAATTAGCCTTAATGAGAATTTCCTCTCGAAGTTGCACAACAGATTTCCTCAAACAAATGCCTATTGCATCAGAAATCAGTACATTTTTAATACACAGTACCAAAAATCAGTACATTTGCAAAGATATAAATTGCTGCCTGCGCCGCTAATTTAAATAAATTCCACGATAAGTTATTTCTATGTGATCCAGCCACAACCCCACAAAATGTCTGTCCACAATATAAGTAATGGACTCCCTTTACATCAGCCACACCCCAGAATATTTTGTCATTCCAGATGAAATTGTCTTAAAACTGTCACACCTGCAGTGGCTAAAGCTCATCCTGCTTAGATGGAGTTTTGTTTGGGACAGAAGGAAAATCTGCTTTGGTCTTTATATGCAGACATTCAGTGACCTAATGCGTTCCACTCACTCACCTGCCAAACAACTAGTTTTGAGACCGTTTGGACTTTTATTTGTGTTAGCAAATAAAGCACAGATCTGGTTGTGCAGCATATGTGCCAAGTGTGTATGCGGACAGCTTCATTATCATCAACCCACAAGACTTACCTGCTAGTGCAGAGCCTGTTCCCAGGTCTCTGTCTGTACCACGGAGCTCCCTGCTGGTGCGAAGCGTGTTCCCAGGTCTCTGTCTGCACCACACCACGGATCTCCCTGCTGGTGCGGAGCGTGTTCCCAGGTCTCTGTCTGCACACCACGAAGCTCCCTGCAGGTGTGTAGCGTGTTCCCAGGTCTCTGTCTGTACCACGGAGCTCCCTGCAGGTGTGTAGCGTGTTCCCAGGTCTCTGTCTGCACCACGGATCTCCCTGCTGGTGCGAAGCGTGTTCCCAGGTCTCTGTCTGCACCACACCACGGATCTCCCTGCTGGTGCGGAGCGTGTTCCCAGGTCTCTGTCTGCACACCACGGAGCTCCCTGCTGGTGCGGAGCGTGTTCCTAGGTCTCTGTCTGTACCACGGAGCTCCCTGCAGGTGCGGAGCGTGTTCCCAGGTCTCTGACTGAACCACGTATCTCCCTGCTGGTGCGGAGCGTGTTCCCAGGTCTCTGTCTGCACCACGGATCTCCCTGCTGGTGCGGAGCGTGTTCCCAGGTCTCTGTCTGTACCACGGAGCTCCCTGCTGGTGCGAAGCGTGTTCCCAGGTCTCTGTCTGCACCACACCACGGATCTCCCTGCTGGTGCGGAGCATGTTCCCAGGTCTCTGTCTGCACACCACGGAGCTCCCTGCTGGTGCGGAGCATGTTCCCAGGTCTCTGTCTGCACCACGGATCTCCCTGCTGGTGCGGAGCGTGTTCCCAGGTCTCTGCACCACGGATCTCCCTGCTGGTGCGGAGCGTGTTCCCAGGTCTCTGTCTGCACCACGGATCTCCCTGCTGGTGCGGAGCGTGTTCCCAGGTCTCTGTCTGTACCACGGAGCTCCCTGCTGGTGCGGAGCGTGTTCCCAGGTCTCTGTCTGTACCACGGAGCTCCCTGCTGGTGCGGAGCGTGTTCCCAGGTCTCTGTCTGTACCACGGAGCTCCCTGCTGGTGCGGAGCGTGTTCCCAGGTCTCTGTCTGTACCACGGAGCTCCCTGCTGGTGCGGAGCGTCTTCCCAGGTCTCTGTCTGTACCACGGAGCTCCCTGCTGGTGCGGAGCGTCTTCCCAGGTCTCTGTCTGTACCACGGAGCTCTCTGCAGGTGCGGAGCGTGTTCCCAGGTCTCTGTCTGTACCACGGAGCTCCCTGCTGGTGCGGAGCGTGTTCCCAGGTCTCTGTCTGTACCACGGAGCTCCCTGCTGGTGCGGAGCGTCTTCCCAGGTCTCTGTCTGTACCACGGAGCTCCCTGCTGGTGCGGAGCGTCTTCCCAGGTCTCTGTCTGTACCACGGAGCTCCCTGCTGGTGCGGAGCGTCTTCCCAGGTCTCTGTCTGTACCACGGAGCTCCCTGCTGGTGCGGAGCGTCTTCCCAGGTCTCTGTCTGTACCACGGAGCTCCCTGCTGGTGCGGAGCGTCTTCCCAGGTCTCTGTCTGTACCACGGAGCTCCCTTACTCTTGGATTAAGTCTTCATTTAGGGCACTGCTGCTACGATCACCTGATAAATGAAGGGATTAATGTAAGACCAGTACCCCTAAAATATAAGTTTGCTGCTATGTATATGTTTCAGAACATATTAAGAACTGCAAGATATTTTCCTATGCACAGTAGATTTTCTTTCTCTAGGTCTAGTAGGTGACAGACTGTGACCATTGAGCTAACTACTAACAGCGAGCAATAGTGTACACACTGCTGTACAGGAATCTTTACAGTTAGCATGGTGTATTAATGCATTAAGTACCCTAAGGCATGGAATGGGTTAAACCTCACTGCTAGGTGCCGGGGGATGTAAAAATGTATTAAATGGAAAGTTTTTATTAATTTAAATGTGTATATATTTAATGTATGGGCATTGTGGAACCTGTTGGTACCTAGTGCACAGCGCTGAAAGGGTTAAGTCCCGGCGTTGGGAGTGTAAATGTATTGACTTATGAGTAGTATAACATTTTGGAGGCAACTTGGTTCTGTAGCTTTTCTGAAGAATGGCCAAAAGGAGCCTGGTGCTGGCAGCAGCGACCTTCTAATACAACTTTTGCGCCATTAGCATTCGCAGCTGAGGAGTGTCTGGTGGTAAAGTGACACCAGTAGGAGCGGACCAGAACAGCTGGTTACTGGCGGTTACAAAGAAACCCAGATAAACTGTGTAAGGTCCCTCTCCCCACCCCCAGACAGGGTGACATAGTAAGCCCATCCGGTCACCATTACTTTATCCCATTGTAAAGTGCTACGTCGCTGTTTATGTTAATATTTTTCATTTACTTGTATGGTCTTTTATATCTAATTACTTTTTTTTTTTTTCTTCTTTTTCTTTTTTTTTTTAATTAAGCCAATTGTCAGCTCCCCTCCTAAGTGGATGGCAGAACTGGAACATGATGACATGGACATGCTGAAAGGTAACACAGTATAGGTAAAATTGACCCATTTATATCACTGATGATCGGAATAGATTCCGTTGTTCTGGAGTAATGCGTTTTCTGCTGCAATTACTATTTGAGAGCCTGGTATAACTGTCTGGGAGCCTCCTCATATAACTGTAATTACTGCTACTACACAGCATCTCCTATAATATACGGTGCAGGAATGTGACGGTGTGTGTGTCCCCTATAATATGTACGGTGCAGGAATGTGACGGTGTGTGTGTGTCCCCTATAATATGTACGGTGCAGGAATGTGACGGTGTGTGTGTCCCCTATAATATGTACGGTGCAGGAATGTGACGGTGTGTGTGTGTCCCCTATAATATGTACGGTGCAGGAATGTGACGGTGTGCGTGTCTCCTATAATATGTACGGTGCAGGAATGTGACGGTGTGCGTGTCCCCTATAATATGTACGGTGCAGGAATGTGACGGTGTGCGTGTCCCCTATAATATGTACGGTGCAGGAATGTGACGGTGTGCGTGTCCCCTATAATATGTACGGTGCAGGAATGTGACGGTGTGTGTGTGTCTCCTATAATATGTACGGTGCAGGAATGTGACGGTGTGTGTGTGTCCCCTATAATATGTACGGTGCAGGAATGTGACGGTGTGTGTGTGTCCCCTATAATATGTACGGTGCAGGAATGTGACGGTGTGTGCGTGTCCCCTATAATATGTACGGTGCAGGAATGTGACGGTGTGTGTGTGTGTCCCCTATAATATGTACGGTGCAGGAATGTGACGGTGTGTGTGTCTCCTATAATATGTACGGTGCAGGAATGTGACGGTGTGTGTGTCCCCTATAATATGTACGGTGCAGGAATGTGACGGTGTGTGTGTCCCCTATAATATGTACGGTGCAGGAATGTGACGGTGTGTGTGTCCCCTATAATATGTACGGTGCAGGAATGTGACGGTGTGTGTGTCCCCTATAATATGTACGGTGCAGGAATGTGACGGTGTGTGTGTCCCCTATAATATGTACGGTGCAGGAATGTGACGGTGTGTGTGTGTCCCCTATAATATGTACGGTGCAGGAATGTGACGGTGTGTGTGTGTCCCCTATAATATGTACGGTGCAGGAATGTGACGGTGTGCGTGTGTCCCCTATAATATGTACGGTGCAGGAATGTGACGCTGTGTGTGTGTCCCCTATAATATGTACGGTGCAGGAATGTGACGGTGTGTGTGTGTCCCCTATAATATGTACGGTGCAGGAATGTGACGCTGTGTGTGTGTCCCCTATAATATGTACGGTGCAGGAATGTGACGGTGTGTGTGTGTCTCCTATAATATGTACGGTGCAGGAATGTGACGGTGTGTGTGTCCCCTATAATATGTACGGTGCAGGAATGTGACGGTGTGTGTGTCTCCTATAATATGTACGGTGCAGGAATGTGACGGTGTGTGTGTGTCCCCTATAATATGTACGGTGCAGGAATGTGACGGTGTGTGTGTCCCCTATAATATGTACGGTGCAGGAATGTGACGGTGTGTGTGTCCCCTATAATATGTACGGTGCAGGAATGTGACGGTGTGTGTGTGTCCCCTATAATATGTACGGTGCAGGAATGTGACGCTGTGTGTGTCTCCTATAATATGTACGGTGCAGGAATGTGACCGTGTGTGTGTCCCCTATAATATGTACGGTGCAGGAATGTGACGCTGTGTGTGTCTCCTATAATATGTACGGTGCAGGAATGTGACCGTGTGTGTGTCCCCTATAATATGTACGGTGCAGGAATGTGACGGTGTGTGTGTCCCCTATAATATGTACGGTGCAGGAATGTGACGGTGTGTGTGCGTGTCCCCTATAATATGTACGGTGCAGGAATGTGACGCTGTGTGTGTCCCCTATAATATGTACGGTGCAGGAATGTGACGGTGTGTGTGTCTCCTATAATATGTACGGTGCAGGAATGTGACGGTGTGTGTGTCCCCTATAATATGTACGGTGCAGGAATGTGACGGTGTCTGTGTCCCCTATAATATGTACGGTGCAGGAATGTGACGGTGTGTGTGTCCCCTATAATATGTACGGTGCAGGAATGTGACGGTGTGTGTGTCCCCTATAATATGTACGGTGCAGGAATGTGACGGTGTGTGTGTGTCCCCTATAATATGTACGGTGCAGGAATGTGACGGTGTGTGCGTGTCTCCTATAATATGTACGGTGCAGGAATGTGACGGTGTGCGTGTCTCCTATAATATGTACGGTGCAGGAATGTGACGGTGTGTGTGTCCCCTATAATATGTACGGTGCAGGAATGTGACGGTGTGTGTGTGTCCCCTATAATATGTACGGTGCAGGAATGTGACGGTGTGTGTGTCCCCTATAATATGTACGGTGCAGGAATGTGACGGTGTGTGTGTCCCCTATAATATGTACGGTGCAGGAATGTGACGGTGTGTGTGTCCCCTATAATATGTACGGTGCAGGAATGTGACGGTGTGTGTGTGTCCCCTATAATATGTACGGTGCAGGAATGTGACGGTGTGTGTGTGTCCCCTATAATATGTACGGTGCAGGAATGTGACGGTGTGCGTGTCCCCTATAATATGTACGGTGCAGGAATGTGACGGTGTGTGTGTGTCCCCTATAATATGTACGGTGCAGGAATGTGACGGTGTGTGTGTCCCCTATAATATGTACGGTGCAGGAATGTGACGGTGTGTGTGTCCCCTATAATATGTACGGTGCAGGAATGTGGCGGTGTGTGTGTGTCCCCTATAATATGTACGGTGCAGGAATGTGACGGTGTGTGTGTGTCCCCTATAATATGTACGGTGCAGGAATGTGACGGTGTGCGTGTCCCCTATAATATGTACGGTGCAGGAATGTGACGGTGTGTGTGTCCCCTATAATATGTACGGTGCAGGAATGTGACGGTGTGTGTGTCCCCTATAATATGTACGGTGCAGGAATGTGACGGTGTGTGTGTCCCCTATAATATGTACGGTGCAGGAATGTGACGGTGTGTGTGTCTCCTATAATATGTACGGTGCAGGAATGTGACGGTGTGTGTGTCCCCTATAATATGTACGGTGCAGGAATGTGACGGTGTGTGTGTCCCCTATAATATGTACGGTGCAGGAATGTGACGGTGTGTGTGTCCCCTATAATATGTACGGTGCAGGAATGTGACGGTGTGTGTGTCCCCTATAATATGTACGGTGCAGGAATGTGACGGTGTGTGTGTCTCCTATAATATGTACGGTGCAGGAATGTGACGGTGTGTGTGTCCCCTATAATATGTACGGTGCAGGAATGTGACGGTGTGTGTGTCCCCTATAATATGTACGGTGCAGGAATGTGACGGTGTGTGTGTGTCCCCTATAATATGTACGGTGCAGGAATGTGACGGTGTGTGTGTCCCCTATAATATGTACGGTGCAGGAATGTGACGGTGTGTGTGTGTCCCCTATAATATGTACGGTGCAGGAATGTGACGGTGTGTGTGTCCCCTATAATATGTACGGTGCAGGAATGTGACGGTGTGTGTGTCCCCTATAATATGTACGGTGCAGGAATGTGACGGTGTGTGCGTGTCCCCTATAATATGTACGGTGCAGGAATGTGACGGTGTGTGTGTCCCCTATAATATGTACGGTGCAGGAATGTGACGGTGTGTGTGTCCCCTATAATATGTACGGTGCAGGAATGTGACGGTGTGTGCGTGTCCCCTATAATATGTACGGTGCAGGAATGTGACGGTGTGTGTGTCCCCTATAATATGTACGGTGCAGGAATGTGACGGTGTGTGTGTGTCCCCTATAATATGTACGGTGCAGGAATGTGACGGTGTGTGTGTCCCCTATAATATGTACGGTGCAGGAATGTGACGGTGTGTGTGTCCCCTATAATATGTACGGTGCAGGAATGTGACGGTGTGTGTGTCCCCTATAATATGTACGGTGCAGGAATGTGACGGTGTGTGTGTCCCCTATAATATGTACGGTGCAGGAATGTGACGCTGTGTGTGTGTCCCCTATAATATGTACGGTGCAGGAATGTGACGGTGTGTGTGTCCCCTATAATATGTACGGTGCAGGAATGTGACGGTGTGTGTGTCCCCTATAATATGTACGGTGCAGGAATGTGACGGTGTGTGTGTGTCCCCTATAATATGTACGGTGCAGGAATGTGACGGTGTGCGTGTCCCCTATAATATGTACGGTGCAGGAATGTGACGGTGTGTGTGTCCCCTATAATATGTACGGTGCAGGAATGTGACGGTGTGTGTGTCTCCTATAATATGTACGGTGCAGGAATGTGACGGTGTGTGTGTCCCCTATAATATGTACGGTGCAGGAATGTGACCGTGTGTGTGTCCCCTATAATATGTACGGTGCAGGAATGTGACGGTGTGTGTGTGTCCCCTATAATATGTACGGTGCAGGAATGTGACGGTGTGCGTGTCCCCTATAATATGTACGGTGCAGGAATGTGACGGTGTGCGTGTCCCCTATAATATGTACGGTGCAGGAATGTGACGGTGTGTGTGTGTCCCCTATAATATGTACGGTGCAGGAATGTGACGGTGTGTGTGTCCCCTATAATATGTACGGTGCAGGAATGTGACGGTGTATGCGTGTCCCCTATAATATGTACGGTGCAGGAATGTGACGGTGTGTGCGTGTCCCCTATAATATGTACGGTGCAGGAATGTGACGGTGTGTGTGTCCCCTATAATATGTACGGTGCAGGAATGTGACGCTGTGTGTGTGTCCCCTATAATATGTACGGTGCAGGAATGTGACGGTGTGTGTGTCCCCTATAATATGTACGGTGCAGGAATGTGACGGTGTGTGTGTGTCCCCTATAATATGTACGGTGCAGGAATGTGACGGTGTGCGTGTCCCCTATAATATGTACGGTGCAGGAATGTGACGGTGTGTGTGTGTCCCCTATAATATGTACGGTGCAGGAATGTGACGGTGTGTGTGTGTCCCCTATAATATGTACGGTGCAGGAATGTGACGGTGTGCGTGTCCCCTATAATATGTACGGTGCAGGAATGTGACGGTGTGCGTGTCCCCTATAATATGTACGGTGCAGGAATGTGACGCTGTGTGTGTGTCCCCTATAATATGTACGGTGCAGGAATGTGACGGTGTGTGTGTGTCCCCTATAATATGTACGGTGCAGGAATGTGACGGTGTGTGTGTCCCCTATAATATGTACGGTGCAGGAATGTGACGCTGTGTGTGTGTCTCCTATAATATGTACGGTGCAGGAATGTGACGGTGTGTGTGTCCCCTATAATATGTACGGTGCAGGAATGTGACGGTGTGTGTGTCCCCTATAATATGTACGGTGCAGGAATGTGACGGTGTGTGTGTCCCCTATAATATGTACGGTGCAGGAATGTGACGGTGTGTGCGTGTCCCCTATAATATGTACGGTGCAGGAATGTGACGGTGTGTGTGTCCCCTATAATATGTACGGTGCAAGAATGTGACGGTGTGTGTGTGTCCCCTATAATATGTACGGTGCAGGAATGTGACGGTGTGTGTGTCCCCTATAATATGTACGGTGCAGGAATGTGACGGTGTGCGTGTCCCCTATAATATGTACGGTGCAGGAATGTGACGGTGTGCGTGTCCCCTATAATATGTACGGTGCAGGAATGTGACGGTGTGTGTGTCCCCTATAATATGTACGGTGCAGGAATGTGACGGTGTGTGTGTCTCCTATAATATGTACGGTGCAGGAATGTGACGGTGTGTGTGTCCCCTATAATATGTACGGTGCAGGAATGTGACGGTGTGTGTGTCTCCTATAATATGTACGGTGCAGGAATGTGACGGTGTGTGTGTCCCCTATAATATGTACGGTGCAGGAATGTGACGGTGTGTGTGTCCCCTATAATATGTACGGTGCAGGAATGTGACGGTGTGTGTGTCCCCTATAATATGTACGGTGCAGGAATGTGACGGTGTGTGCGTGTCCCCTATAATATGTACGGTGCAGGAATGTGACGGTGTGTGTGTCCCCTATAATATGTACGGTGCAGGAATGTGACGGTGTGTGTGTCCCCTATAATATGTACGGTGCAGGAATGTGACGGTGTGTGTGTCTCCTATAATATGTACGGTGCAGGAATGTGACGGTGTGTGTGTCTCCTATAATATGTACGGTGCAGGAATGTTGACGGTGTGTGTGTCCCCTATAATATGTACGGTGCAGGAATGACGGTGTGTGTGTCTCCTATAATATGTACGGTGCAGGAATGTGACGGTGTGTGTGTCCCCTATAATATGTACGGTGCAGGAATGTGACGGTGTGTGTGTGTCCCCTATAATATGTACGGTGCAGGAATGTGACGGTGTGCGTGTCCCCTATAATATGTACGGTGCAGGAATGTGACGGTGTGTGCGTGTCCCCTATAATATGTACGGTGCAGGAATGTGACGGTGTGTGTGTCCCCTATAATATGTACGGTGCAGGAATGTGACGGTGTGTGTGTGTCTCCTATAATATGTACGGTGCAGGAATGTGACGGTGTGTGTGTGTCCCCTATAATATGTACGGTGCAGGAATGTGACGGTGTGTGTGTGTCCCCTATAATATGTACGGTGCAGGAATGTGACGGTGTGTGTGTCCCCTATAATATGTACGGTGCAGGAATGTGACGGTGTGCGTGTCCCCTATAATATGTACGGTGCAGGAATGTGACGGTGTGTGTGTCCCCTATAATATGTACGGTGCAGGAATGTGACGGTGTGTGTGTCCCCTATAATATGTACGGTGCAGGAATGTGACGGTGTGCGTGTCCCCTATAATATGTACGGTGCAGGAATGTGACGCTGTGTGCGTGTCCCCTATAATATGTACGGTGCAGGAATGTGACGGTGTGTGTGTCCCCTATAATATGTACGGTGCAGGAATGTGACGGTGTGTGTGTGTCCCCTATAATATGTACGGTGCAGGAATGTGACGGTGTGTGTGTCCCCTATAATATGTACGGTGCAGGAATGTGACGGTGTGTGTGTCTCCTATAATATGTACGGTGCAGGAATGTGACGGTGTGTGTGTCTCCTATAATATGTACGGTGCAGGAATGTGACGGTGTGTGTGTGTCCCCTATAATATGTACGGTGCAGGAATGTGACGGTGTGTGTGTCCCCTATAATATGTACGGTGCAGGAATGTGACGGTGTGCTGTGTCCCCTATAATATGTACGGTGCAGGAATGTGACGGTGTGTGTGTCCCCTATAATATGTACGGTGCAGGAATGTGACGGTGTGTGTGTGTCCCCTATAATATGTACGGTGCAGGAATGTGACGGTGTGCGTGTCCCCTATAATATGTACGGTGCAGGAATGTGAAGGTGTGTGCGTGTCCCCTATAATATGTACGGTGCAGGAATGTGACGGTGTGTGTGTCCCCTATAATATGTACGGTGCAGGAATGTGACGGTGTGTGTGTCTCCTATAATATGTACGGTGCAGGAATGTGACGGTGTGTGTGTCCCCTATAATATGTACGGTGCAGGAATGTGACGGTGTGTGTGTCCCCTATAATATGTACGGTGCAGGAATGTGACGGTGTGTGTGTGTCCCCTATAATATGTACGGTGCAGGAATGTGACGGTGTGTGTGTGTCCCCTATAATATGTACGGTGCAGGAATGTGACGGTGTGTGTGTCCCCTATAATATGTACGGTGCAGGAATGTGACGGTGTGCGTGTCCCCTATAATATGTACGGTGCAGGAATGTGACGGTGTGTGTGTGTCCCCTATAATATGTACGGTGCAGGAATGTGACGGTGTGCGTGTCCCCTATAATATGTACGGTGCAGGAATGTGACGGTGTGTGTGTCCCCTATAATATGTACGGTGCAGGAATGTGACGGTGTGCGTGTCCCCTATAATATGTACGGTGCAGGAATGTGACGGTGTGTGTGTCTCCTATAATATGTACGGTGCAGGAATGTGACGGTGTGTGTGTCCCCTATAATATGTACGGTGCAGGAATGTGACGCTGTGTGTGTGTCCCCTATAATATGTACGGTGCAGGAATGTGACGGTGTGTGTGTGTCCCCTATAATATGTACGGTGCAGGAATGTGACTCTGTGTGTGTGTCCCCTATAATATGTACGGTGCAGGAATGTGACGGTGTGTGCGTGTCCCCTATAATATGTACGGTGCAGGAATGTGACGGTGTCTGTGTGTCTCCTATAATATGTACGGTGCAGGAATGTGACGGTGTGTGTGTGTCCCCTATAATATGTACGGTGCAGGAATGTGACGGTGTGCGTGTCCCCTATAATATGTACGGTGCAGGAATGTGACGGTGTGTGTGTCCCCTATAATATGTACGGTGCAGGAATGTGACGGTGTGTGTGTCCCCTATAATATGTACGGTGCAGGAATGTGACGGTGTGTGTGTCCCCTATAATATGTACGGTGCAGGAATGTGACGGTGTGTGTGTCCCCTATAATATGTACGGTGCAGGAATGTGACGGTGTGTGTGTCCCCTATAATATGTACGGTGCAGGAATGTGACGGTGTGTGTGTCCCCTATAATATGTACGGTGCAGGAATGTGACGGTGTGTGCGTGTCCCCTATAATATGTACGGTGCAGGAATGTGACGGTGTGTGTGTCCCCTATAATATGTACGGTGCAGGAATGTGACGGTGTGCGTGTCCCCTATAATATGTACGGTGCAGGAATGTGACGGTGTGTGTGTGTCCCCTATAATATGTACGGTGCAGGAATGTGACGGTGTGTGTGTCCCCTATAATATGTACGGTGCAGGAATGTGACGGTGTGTGTGTGTCCCCTATAATATGTACGGTGCAGGAATGTGACGGTGTGTGTGTCCCCTATAATATGTACGGTGCAGGAATGTGACGGTGTGTGTGTCTCCTATAATATGTACGGTGCAGGAATGTGACGGTGTGTGTGTCCCCTATAATATGTACGGTGCAGGAATGTGACGGTGTGTGTGTCCCCTATAATATGTACGGTGCAGGAATGTGACGGTGTGTGTGTGTCCCTATAATATGTACGGTGCAGGAATGTGACGGTGTGTGTGTGTCCCCTATAATATGTACGGTGCAGGAATGTGACGGTGTGTGTGTCCCCTATAATATGTACGGTGCAGGAATGTGACGGTGTGCGTGTCCCCTATAATATGTACGGTGCAGGAATGTGACGGTGTGTGTGTGTCCCCTATAATATGTACGGTGCAGGAATGTGACGGTGTGCGTGTCCCCTATAATATGTACGGTGCAGGAATGTGACGGGTGTGTGTGTCCCCTATAATATGTACGGTGCAGGAATGTGACGGTGTGTGTGTCCCCTATAATATGTACGGTGCAGGAATGTGACGGTGTGTGTGTCCCCTATAATATGTACGGTGCAGGAATGTGACGCTGTGTGTGTGTCCCCTATAATATGTACGGTGCAGGAATGTGACGGTGTGTGGTGTCCCCTATAATATGTACGGTGCAGGAATGTGACGGTGTGTGTGTGTCCCCTATAATATGTACGGTGCAGGAATGTGACGCTGTGTGTGTGTCCCCTATAATATGTACGGTGCAGGAATGTGACGGTGTGTGTGTGTGTCCCCTATAATATGTACGGTGCAGGAATGTGACTCTGTGTGTGTGTCCCCTATAATATGTACGGTGCAGGAATGTGACGGTGTGCGTGTGTCCCCTATAATATGTACGGTGCAGGAATGTGACGGTGTGTGTGTCCCCTATAATATGTACGGTGCAGGAATGTGACGGTGTGTGTGTCCCCTATAATATGTACGGTGCAGGAATGTGACGGTGTGTGTGTCCCCTATAATATGTACGGTGCAGGAATGTGACGGTGTGTGTGTGTGTCCCCTATAATATGTACGGTGCAGGAATGTGACGGTGTGTGTGTGTGTCCCCTATAATATGTACGGTGCAGGAATGTGACTCTGTGTGTGTGTCCCCTATAATATGTACGGTGCAGGAATGTGACGGTGTGTGTGTCCCCTATAATATGTACGGTGCAGGAATGTGACGGTGTGTGTGTCCCCTATAATATGTACGGTGCAGGAATGTGACGGTGTGTGTGTCCCTATAATATGTACGGTGCAGGAATGTGACGGTGTGTGGTGTCCCCTATAATATGTACGGTGCAGGAATGTGACGGTGTGTGTGTGTCCCCTATAATATGTACGGTGCAGGAATGTGACGGTGTGTGTGTGTCCCCTATAATATGTACGGTGCAGGAATGTGACGGTGTGTGTGTCCCCTATAATATGTACGGTGCAGGAATGTGACGGTGTGTGTGTCCCCTATAATATGTACGGTGCAGGAATGTGACGGTGTGTGTGTCCCCTATAATATGTACGGTGCAGGAATGTGACGGTGTGTGTGTCCCCTATAATATGTACGGTGCAGGAATGTGACGGTGTGTGTGTCCCCTATAATATGTACGGTGCAGGAATGTGACGGTGTGTGCGTGTCCCCTATAATATGTACGGTGCAGGAATGTGACGGTGTGTGCGTGTCCCCTATAATATGTACGGTGCAGGAATGTGACGGTGTGTGGTGTCCCCTATAATATGTACGGTGCAGGAATGTGACGGTGTGTGTTGTCCCCTATAATATGTACGGTGCAGGAATGTGACGGTGTGTGTGTCCCCTATAATATGTACGGTGCAGGAATGTGACGGTGTGTGTGTCCCCTATAATATGTACGGTGCAGGAATGTGACGGTGTGTGTGTCCCCTATAATATGTACGGTGCAGGAATGTGACGGTGTGTGTGTGTCCCTATAATATGTACGGTGCAGGAATGTGACGGTGTGTGTGTCCCCTATAATATGTACGGTGCAGGAATGTGACGGTGTGTGTGTCCCCTATAATATGTACGGTGCAGGAATGTGACGGTGTGTGTGTGTCCCCTATAATATGTACGGTGCAGGAATGTGACGGTGTGTGTGTGTCCCCTATAATATGTACGGTGCAGGAATGTGACGGTGTGCGTGTCCCCTATAATATGTACGGTGCAGGAATGTGACGGTGTGTGTGTCTCCCTATAATATGTACGGTGCAGGAATGTGACGTGTGTGTGTGTCCCCTATAATATGTACGGTGCAGGAATGTGACGGTGTGTGTGTCCCCTATAATATGTACGGTGCAGGAATGTGACGGTGTGTGTGTCCCCTATAATATGTACGGTGCAGGAATGTGACGCTGTGTGTGTGTCTCCCTATAATATGTACGGTGCAGGAATGTGACGGTGTGTGTGTGTCCCCTATAATATGTACGGTGCAGGAATGTGACGGTGTGTGTGTGTCCCCTATAATATGTACGGTGCAGGAATGTGACGGTGTGTGTGTGTCCCCTATAATATGTACGGTGCAGGAATGTGACGGTGTCGTGTGTGTCCCCTATAATATGTACGGTGCAGGAATGTGACGGTGTGTGTGTGTCCCCTATAATATGTACGGTGCAGGAATGTGACGGTGTGTGTGTGTCCCCTATAATATGTACGGTGCAGGAATGTGACGGTGTGTGTGTGTCCCCTATAATATGTACGTGCAGGAATGTGACGGTGTGCGTGGTGTCTCCTATAATATGTACGGTGCAG
>NW_027448355.1:213493-233493 GCF_038048845.1 Mixophyes fleayi
TACGCTGTGTGTGTGTCCCCCTATAATGATGTCTACGGTGCAGGAATGTGACGGTGTGTGTGTCCCCTATAATATGTACGGTGCAGGAATGTGACGGTGGTGTGTGTCCCCTATAATATGTACTGTGCAGAATGTGAACGGTGTGCTGTGTCCCCTATAATATGTACGGTGCAGGAATGTGGACGCTGTGTGTGTGTCCCCTATAATATGTACGGTGCAGGAATGTGACGGTGTGTGTGTGTCCCCTATAATATGTACGGTGCAGGAATGTGACGGTGTGTGTGTCCCCTATAATATGTACGGTGCAGGAATGTGACGGTGTGTCGTGTCCCCTATAATATGTACGGTGCAGGAATGTGACGGTGTGTGTGTCCCCTATAATATGTACGGTGCAGGAATGTGACGGTGTGTGTGTGTCCCCTATAATATGTACGGTGCAGGAATGTGACGGTGTGTGTGTCCCCTATAATATGTACGGTGCAGGAATGTGACGGTGTGTGGTGTGTCCCCTATAATATGTACGGTGCAGGAATGTGACGGTGTGTGTGTGTCCCCTATAATATGTACGGTGCAGGAATGTGACGGTGTGTGTGTCCCCTATAATATGTACGGTGCAGGAATGTGACGGTGTGCGTGTCCCCTATAATATGTACGGTGCAGGAATGTGACGGTGTGTGCGTGTCCCCTATAATATGTACGGTGCAGGAATGTGACGGTGTGTGTGTCCCCTATAATATGTACGGTGCAGGAATGTGACGGTGTGTGTGTGTCCCCTATAATATGTACGGTGCAGGAATGTGACGGTGTGTGTGTCCCCTATAATATGTACGGTGCAGGAATGTGACGGTGTGTGTGTGTCCCCTATAATATGTACGGTGCAGGAATGTGACGGTGTGTCGTGTCCCCTATAATATGTACGGTGCAGGAATGTGACGGTGTGTGTGTGTCCCCTATAATATGTACGGTGCAGGAATGTGACGGTGTGTGTGTGTCCCCTATAATATGTACGGTGCAGGAATGTGACGGTGTGCGTGTCCCCTATAATATGTACGGTGCAGGAATGTGACGGTGTGTGCGTGTCCCCTATAATATGTACGGTGCAGGAATGTGACGGTGTGTGTGTGTCCCCTATAATATGTACGGTGCAGGAATGTGACGGTGTGTGTGTGTCCCCTATAATATGTACGGTGCAGGAATGTGACGGTGTGTGTGTCCCCTATAATATGTACGGTGCAGGAATGTGACGCTGTGTGTGTGTCCCCTATAATATGTACGGTGCAGGAATGTGACGGTGTGTGTGTCCCCTATAATATGTACGGTGCAGGAATGTGACGGTGTGTGTGTCCCCTATAATATGTACGGTGCAGGAATGTGACGGTGTGTCGTGTCCCCTATAATATGTACGGTGCAGGAATGTGACGGTGTGTGTGTCCCCTATAATATGTACGGTGCAGGAATGTGACGGTGTGTGTGTCCCCTATAATATGTACGGTGCAGGAATGTGACGGTGTGTGTGTCCCCTATAATATGTACGGTGCAGGAATGTGACGGTGTGTGTGTCCCCTATAATATGTACGGTGCAGGAATGTGACGGTGTGCGTGTCCCCTATAATATGTACGGTGCAGGAATGTGACGGTGTGTGTGTGTCCCCTATAATATGTACGGTGCAGGAATGTGACGGTGTGTGTGTCCCCTATAATATGTACGGTGCAGGAATGTGACGGTGTGTGTGTCTCCTATAATATGTACGGTGCAGGAATGTGACGGTGTGTGTGTCCCCTATAATATGTACGGTGCAGGAATGTGACGGTGTGTGTGTCTCCCTATAATATGTACGGTGCAGGAATGTGACGGTGTGTGTGTCCCCTATAATATGTACGGTGCAGGAATGTGACGGTGTGTGTGTCCCCTATAATATGTACGGTGCAGGAATGTGACGGTGTGTGTGTGTCCCCTATAATATGTACGGTGCAGGAATGTGACGGTGTGTGCGTGTCCCCTATAATATGTACGGTGCAGGAATGTGACGGTGTGTGTGTCCCCTATAATATGTACGGTGCAGGAATGTGACGGTGTGTGTGTCCCCTATAATATGTACGGTGCAGGAATGTGACGGTGTGTGTGTCTCCTATAATATGTACGGTGCAGGAATGTGACGGTGTGTGTGTCCTCCTATAATATGTACGGTGCAGGAATGTGACGGTGTGTGTGTCCCCTATAATATGTACGGTGCAGGAATGTGACGGTGTGTGTGTCTCCTATAATATGTACGGTGCAGGAATGTGACGGTGTGTGTGTCCCCTATAATATGTACGGTGCAGGAATGTGACGGTGTGTGTGTGTCCCCTATAATATGTACGGTGCAGGAATGTGACGGTGTGCGTGTCCCCTATAATATGTACGGTGCAGGAATGTGACGGTGTGTGCGTGTCCCCTATAATATGTACGGTGCAGGAATGTGACGGTGTGTGTGTCCCCTATAATATGTACGGTGCAGGAATGTGACGGTGTGTGTGTGTCTCCTATAATATGTACGGTGCAGGAATGTGACGGTGTGTGTGTGTCCCCTATAATATGTACGGTGCAGGAATGTGACGGTGTGTGTGTTGTCCCCTATAATATGTACGGTGCAGGAATGTGACGGTGTGTGTGTCCCCTATAATATGTACGGTGCAGGAATGTGACGGTGTGCGTGTCCCCTATAATATGTACGGTGCAGGAATGTGACGGTGTGTGTGTGTCCCCTATAATATGTACGGTGCAGGAATGTGACGGTGTGTGTGTCCCCTATAATATGTACGGTGCAGGAATGTGACGGTGTGCGTGTCCCCTATAATATGTACGGTGCAGGAATGTGACGCTGTGTGGTGTCCCTATAATATGTACGGTGCAGGAATGTGACGGTGTGTGTGTCCCCTATAATATGTACGGTGCAGGAATGTGACGGTGTGTGTGTGTCCCCTATAATATGTACGGTGCAGGAATGTGACGGTGTGTGTGTCCCCTATAATATGTACGGTGCAGGAATGTGACGGTGTGTGTGTCCTCCTATAATATGTACGGTGCAGGAATGTGACGGTGTGTGTGTCTCCTATAATATGTACGGTGCAGGAATGTGACGGTGTGTGTGTGTCCCCTATAATATGTACGGTGCAGGAATGTGACGGTGTGTGTGTCCCCTATAATATGTACGGTGCAGGAATGTGACGGTGTGTGCGTGTCCCCTATAATATGTACGGTGCAGGAATGTGACGGTGTGTGTGTCCCCTATAATATGTACGGTGCAGGAATGTGACGGTGTGTGTGTGTCCCCTATAATATGTACGGTGCAGGAATGTGACGGTGTGCTGTGTCCCCTATAATATGTACGGTGCAGGAATGTGACGGTGTGTGCGTGTCCCCTATAATATGTACGGTGCAGGAATGTGACGGTGTGTGTGTCCCCTATAATATGTACGGTGCAGGAATGTGACGGTGTGTGTGTGTCCCCTATAATATGTACGGTGCAGGAATGTGACGGTGTGTGTGTCCCCTATAATATGTACGGTGCAGGAATGTGACGGTGTGTGTGTCCCCTATAATATGTACGGTGCAGGAATGTGACGGTGTGTGTGTGTCCCCTATAATATGTACGGTGCAGGAATGTGACGGTGTGTGTGTGTCCCCTATAATATGTACGGTGCAGGAATGTGACGGTGTGTGTGTCCCTATAATATGTACGGTGCAGGAATGTGACGGTGTGCGTGTCCCCTATAATATGTACGGTGCAGGAATGTGACGGTGTGTGTGTGTCCCCTATAATATGTACGGTGCAGGAATGTGACGGTGTGCGTGTGTCCCCTATAATATGTACGGTGCAGGAATGTGACGGTGTGTGTGTCCCCTATAATATGTACGGTGCAGGAATGTGACGGTGTGCGTGTCCCCTATAATATGTACGGTGCAGGAATGTGACGGTGTGTGTGTCTCCCTATAATATGTACGGTGCAGGAATGTGACGGGTGTGCTGTGTCCCCTATAATATGTACGGTGCAGGAATGTGACGTGTGTGTGTGTCCCCTATAATATGTACGGTGCAGGAATGTGACGGTGTGTGTGTGTGTCCCCTATAATATGTACGGTGCAGGAATGTGACGGTTGTGTGTGTCCCCTATAATATGTACGGTGCAGGAATGTGACGGTGTGTGCGTGTCCCCTATAATATGTACGGTGCAGGAATGTGACGGTGTGTGTGTGTCCCCTATAATATGTACGGTGCAGGAATGTGACGGGTGTGTGTGTGTCCCCTATAATATGTACGGTGCAGGAATGTGACGGTGTGCGTGTGTCCCCTATAATATGTACGGTGCAGGAATGTGACGGTGTGTGTGTCCCCTATAATATGTACGGTGCAGGAATGTGACGGTGTGTGTGTGTCCCCTATAATATGTACGGTGCAGGAATGTGACGGTGTGTGTGTCCCCTATAATATGTACGGTGCAGGAATGTGACGGTGTGTGTGTCCCCTATAATATGTACGGTGCAGGAATGTGACGGTGTGTGTGTCCCCTATAATATGTACGGTGCAGGAATGTGACGGTGTGTGTGTCCCCTATAATATGTACGGTGCAGGAATGTGACGGTGTGTGCGTGTCCCCTATAATATGTACGGTGCAGGAATGTGACGGTGTGTGTGTCCCCTATAATATGTACGGTGCAGGAATGTGACGGTGTGCGTGTCCCCTATAATATGTACGGTGCAGGAATGTGACGGTGTGTGCTGTGTCTCCTATAATATGTACGGTGCAGGAATGTGACGGTGTGTGTGTCCCCTATAATATGTACGGTGCAGGAATGTGACGGTGTGTGCGTGTCCCCTATAATATGTACGGTGCAGGAATGTGACGGTGTGTGTGTCCCCTATAATATGTACGGTGCAGGAATGTGACGGTGTGTGTGTGTCTCCTATAATATGTACGGTGCAGGAATGTGACGGTGTGTGTGTCCCCTATAATATGTACGGTGCAGGAATGTGACGGTGTGTGTGTCCCCTATAATATGTACGGTGCAGGAATGTGACGGTGTGTGTGTGTCCCCTATAATATGTACGGTGCAGGAATGTGACGGTGTGTGTGTGTCCCCTATAATATGTACGGTGCAGGAATGTGACGGTGTGTGTGTCCCCTATAATATGTACGGTGCAGGAATGTGACGGTGTGCGTGTCCCCTATAATATGTACGGTGCAGGAATGTGACGGTCGTGTGTGTGTCCCCTATAATATGTACGGTGCAGGAATGTGACGGTGTGCGTGTCCCCTATAATATGTACGGTGCAGGAATGTGACGGTGTGCGTGTCCCCTATAATATGTACGGTGCAGGAATGTGACGGTGTGTGTGTCTCCCTATAATATGTACGGTGCAGGAATGTGACGGTGTGTGTGTCCCCCTATAATATGTACGGTGCAGGAATGTGACGCTGTGTGTGTGTCCCCTATAATATGTACGGTGCAGGAATGTGACGGTGTGTGCGTGTCCCCTATAATATGTACGGTGCAGGAATGTGACGGTGTGTGTGTGTCCCCTATAATATGTACGGTGCAGGAATGTGACGCTGTGTGTGTGTCCCCTATAATATGTACGGTGCAGGAATGTGACGGTGTGTGTGTGTGTCCCCTATAATATGTACGGTGCAGGAATGTGACTCTGTGTGTGTGTCCCCTATAATATGTACGGTGCAGGAATGTGACGGTGTGCGTGTGTCCCCTATAATATGTACGGTGCAGGAATGTGACGGTGTGTGTGTCCCCTATAATATGTACGGTGCAGGAATGTGACGGTGTGTGTGTCCCCTATAATATGTACGGTGCAGGAATGTGACGGTGTGTGGTGTCCCCTATAATATGTACGGTGCAGGAATGTGACGGTGTGTGTGTGTCCCCTATAATATGTACGGTGCAGGAATGTGACGGTGTGTGTGTGTGTCCCCTATAATATGTACGGTGCAGGAATGTGACTCTGTGTGTGTGTCCCCTATAATATGTACGGTGCAGGAATGTGACGGTGTGTGTGTCCCCTATAATATGTACGGTGCAGGAATGTGACGGTGTGTGCGTGTCCCCTATAATATGTACGGTGCAGGAATGTGACGGTGTCTGTGTGTCTCCTATAATATGTACGGTGCAGGAATGTGACGGTGTGCGTGTCCCCTATAATATGTACGGTGCAGGAATGTGACGGTGTGTGTGTGTCCCCAATAATATGTACGGTGCAGGAATGTGACGGTGTGTGTGTGTCCCCTATAATATGTACGGTGCAGGAATGTGACGGTGTGTGTGTCCCCTATAATATGTACGGTGCAGGAATGTGACGGTGTGTGTGTCCCCTATAATATGTACGGGTGCAGGAATGTGACGGTGTGTGTGTCCCCTATAATATGTACGGTGCAGGAATGTGACGGTGTGTGTGTCCCCTATAATATGTACGGTGCAGGAATGTGACGGTGTGTGTGTCCCCTATAATATGTACGGTGCAGGAATGTGACGGTGTGTGCGTGTCCCCTATAATATGTACGGTGCAGGAATGTGACGGTGTGTGTGCGTGTCCCCTATAATATGTACGGTGCAGGAATGTGACGGTGTGTGCGTGTCCCCTATAATATGTACGGTGCAGGAATGTGACGGTGTGTGCGTGTCCCCTATAATATGTACGGTGCAGGAATGTGACGGTGTGTGGTGTCCCCTATAATATGTACGGTGCAGGAATGTGACGGTGTGTGTGTCCCCTATAATATGTACGGTGCAGGAATGTGACGGTGTGCGTGTCCCCTATAATATGTACGGTGCAGGAATGTGACGGTGTGTGTGTGTCTCCTATAATATGTACGGTGCAGGAATGTGACGGTGTGTGTGTCCCCTATAATATGTACGGTGCAGGAATGTGACGGTGTGTGTGTCCCCTATAATATGTACGGTGCAGGAATGTGACGGTGTGTGTGTGTCCCCTATAATATGTACGGTGCAGGAATGTGACGGTGTGTGTGTGTCCCCTATAATATGTACGGTGCAGGAATGTGACGGTGTGCGTGTCCCCTATAATATGTACGGTGCAGGAATGTGACGGTGTGTGTGTCTCCTATAATATGTACGGTGCAGGAATGTGACGGTGTGTGTGTGTCCCCTATAATATGTACGGTGCAGGAATGTGACGGTGTGTGTGTCCCCTATAATATGTACGGTGCAGGAATGTGACGGTGTGTGTGTCCCCTATAATATGTACGGTGCAGGAATGTGACGCTGTGTGTGTGTCTCCTATAATATGTACGGTGCAGGAATGTGACGGGTGTGTGTGTGTCCCCTATAATATGTACGGTGCAGGAATGTGACGGTGTGTGTGTGTCTCCTATAATATGTACGGTGCAGGAATGTGATGCTGTGTGTGTGTCCCCTATAATATGTACGGTGCAGGAATGTGACGGTGTGTGTGTGTCCCCTATAATATGTACGGTGCAGGAATGTGACGGTGTGTGTGTGTCCCCTATAATATGTACGGTGCAGGAATGTGACGGTGTGTGTGTGTCCCCTATAATATGTACGGTGCAGGAATGTGACGGTGTGTGTGTGTCCCCTATAATATGTACGGTGCAGGAATGTGACGGTGTGCGTGTCTCCTATAATATGTACGGTGCAGGAATGTGACGGTGTGTGTGTGTCCCCTATAATATGTACGGGTGCAGGAATGTGACGGTGTGTGTGTCCCCTATAATATGTACGGTGCAGGAATGTGACGGTGTGTGTGTCCCCTATAATATGTACGGTGCAGGAATGTGACGGTGTGTGTGTGTCCCCTATAATATGTACGGTGCAGGAATGTGACGGTGTGCGTGTCCCCTATAATATGTACGGTGCAGGAATGTGACGGTGTGCGTGTCCCCTATAATATGTACGGTGCAGGAATGTGACGGTGTGTGCGTGTCCCCTATAATATGTACGGTGCAGGAATGTGACGGTGTGTGTGTCCCCTATAATATACGGTGCAGGATATGTGACGCTGTGTGTGTGTCCCCTATAATATGTACGGTGCAGGAATGTGACGCTGTGTGCGTGTCCCCTATAATATGTACGGTGCAGGAATGTGACGGTGTGTGTGTCCCCTATAATATGTACGGTGCAGGAATGTGACGGTGTGTGTGTCCCCTATAATATGTACGGTGCAGGAATGTGACGCTGTGTGTGTGTCCCCTATAATATGTACGGTGCAGGAATGTGACGGTGTGTGTGTCCCCTATAATATGTACGGTGCAGGAATGTGACGGTGTGCGTGTGTCCCCTATAATATGTACGGTGCAGGAATGTGACGCTGTGTGTGTGTCCCCTATAATATGTACGGTGCAGGAATGTGACGGTGTGTGTGTCTCCTATAATATGTACGGTGCAGGAATGTGACGGTGTGTGTGTCCCCTATAATATGTACGGTGCAGGAATGTGACGGTGTGTGTGTCCCCTATAATATGTACGGTGCAGGAATGTGACGGTGTGCGTGTCTCCTATAATATGTACGGTGCAGGAATGTGACGGTGTGTGTGTCCCCTATAATATGTACGGTGCAGGAATGTGACGGTGTATGCGTGTCCCCTATAATATGTACGGTGCAGGAATGTGACGGTGTGTGTGTGTCCCCTATAATATGTACGGTGCAGGAATGTGACGGTGTGTGTGTGTCTCCTATAATATGTACGGTGCAGGAATGTGATGCTGTGTGTGTGTCCCCTATAATATGTACGGTGCAGGAATGTGACGGTGTGTGTGTGTCCCCTATAATATGTACGGTGCAGGAATGTGACGGTGTGTGTGTGTCCCCTATAATATGTACGGTGCAGGAATGTGACGGTGTGTGTGTCCCCTATAATATGTACGGTGCAGGAATGTGACGCTGTGTGTGTGTCCCCTATAATATGTACGGTGCAGGAATGTGACGCTGTGTGTGTGTCCCCTATAATATGTACGGTGCAGGAATGTGACGGTGTGTGTGTCCCCCTATAATATGTACGGTGCAGGAATGTGACGGTGTGCGTGTCTCCTATAATATGTACGGTGCAGGAATGTGACGGTGTGCGTGTCCCCTATAATATGTACGGTGCAGGAATGTGACGGTGTGCGTGTCCCCTATAATATGTACGGTGCAGGAATGTGACGGTGTGTGTGTCCCCTATAATATGTACGGTGCAGGAATGTGACGGTGTGTGTGTCACCTATAATATGTACGGTGCAGGAATGTGACGGTGTGTGTGTCCCCTATAATATGTACGGTGCAGGAATGTGACGGTGTGTGTGTCTCCTATAATATGTACGGTGCAGGAATGTGACGGTGTGTGTGTCACCTATAATATGTACGGTGCAGGAATGTGACGGTGTGTGTGTCACCTATAATATGTACGGTGCAGGAATGTGACGGTGTGTGTGTCACCTATAATATGTACGGTGCAGGAATGTGACGGTGTGTGTGTCACCTATAATATGTACGGTGCAGGAATGTGACGGTGTGTGTGTCCCCTATAATATGTACGGTGCAGGAATGTGACGCTGTGTGTGTGTCCCCTATAATATGTACGGTGCAGGAATGTGACGGTGTGCGTGTCCCCTATAATATGTACGGTGCAGGAATGTGACGGTGTGCGTGTCCCCTATAATATGTACGGTGCAGGAATGTGACGGTGTGTGTGTCCCCTATAATATGTACGGTGCAGGAATGTGACGGTGTGTGTGTGTCCCCTATAATATGTACGGTGCAGGAATGTGACGGTGTGTGCGTGTCCCCTATAATATGTACGGTGCAGGAATGTGACGGTGTGTGCGTGTCCCCTATAATATGTACGGTGCAGGAATGTGACGGTGTGTGTGTGTCCCCTATAATATGTACGGTGCAGGAATGTGACGGTGTGTGTGTCTCCTATAATATGTACGGTGCAGGAATGTGACGGTGTGTGTGTGTTATTGTACATCTGCCCTTCATCATTTGGAATTTATTTTTATTTATTTTACTTCTCTGTCTCACTCTGTACCTATCCAACCCCCACTTTATATACAACTTGAAAGGAAACAACCTGATTGCTTGTATGCCAATGCTCATTGTTTTTGACTTCATATGTTCCCTTATCTAAATAAAAAGTAAAAAAAAAAAAGGTTTGCGTGCTTCTAATTACAGTGTGTAGAAGGATATAGGATCACCCCACTCCTTGGGCTGGTACCCAAGTGTACCCCGGATCGCTTACTATGAATCAGGGTGCTGTGGATGGATCCCCCCTGGCCTATCACACTTGCCATAGCTGCTGGGTAGCGGCAGAGCGGTGGTACCAACCTCGGAAACAGCCGGAGGAACGGATTAGATTTAGGGTCTAATCTGCAGGTCACAGTATTACAGCAATATTGAAGAAGTTGTCAAGCAGGGTCTTGAAGCAAAGAGTCATGTTTTATTTCGCTCAGGTGCCCTGACAAGGACAGTTCCGCTGATTAAAGATATCAGTGGTCAGGTCAGATGGAACATCAGAATGATACATTTCAGTGTACAGGACAGTGCTTTTTATACAGATTTGGACACAGGCTATTTTTAGAATCAGGATGTAACCTGTTTACCAACACATAGATTTACATGCATTACAAAGCTAACAATATTTACATTTAACTGTGATATCTTAAAAACCTTCCTGTGATTTCCTGCATCTTATTTCAGAGGCAGGAGATCGACTAGCAAGTCAAAAGGTCTAATTGACATGAACCCTTTCTTCAGACAGTCGCAGAATACACATTCCCAAAGAAAGGTACAAACCCCAAACAAGTAATTTCCCCACATCACGATGCCCAAAATACTTTCTAAACAAAGGCATTCCCTCTAGCAAGGTTAAAACAAACGAGTTTCTTCCCTGGTGTCAGATATCCTATATCAAAATATACACAATATCAAAAATAAGTGCATGGGCAATTATATAAATAAGCGTGCTGCTCTATTTCCTTTAAATAAATTTTATACCATAAATTATTTGTAAGTGATCCAGTCACATCCCCCCTTTCCATTTTCTGCTCCAAACTATACGTATTAAGATGTTTTAGTCTTTCCAGGTAAGTTGTGTGCTGTAGGCCATGCAGCATTTTTAGTTGCCTTTCTTTGTACAGTCTCTAATGTATTTATAGCCTTCTGGAGATATGGCCTCCAGAACTGAACACATTATTCTATATGAGGCCGTACCAATGACCTATACAGTGGTATTATTACTTCTTTCTGCTACTGATTCCTCTCCCTATGCAACCAAGCATCTGACTTACCTTCCTCATTGCTTTGTTACATTACTTACCTGCCTGTAAGTCACCTGAAATAGTGACTCCTAGATCCCTTTCCTCCTATAGTTTCCATTGTAGTGCCATTAATCCTATATATATATAGCCCTTCGGGTTTTTGAGACCCAAGTGCATAATTTTACATTTTTTGGCATTAAACTATACAGTCATGTCCAAAAGTTTTGAGACTGAGTATTGGTATTGGTTTTCACACAGTTTGCTACTTCAGTGTTTTTAGACCTTTTTGTCAGATGTTGCTATGGTATACTGAAGTAATATTACAAGCATTTCATAAGTGTCAATGGCCTTTATTGACAATTACATTAAGTTTATGCATAGAGTCAATATTTGTAGTGTTGACCCTTCTTTTGAAGACCTCAGCAATTCGCCCTGGCAGCTGTCAATCAACTTCTGGGCTACATACTGACTGATGGCCGCCCATTCTTGTCTAATCAATGCTTGGAGTTTGTCAGAATTTGTGGGTTTTTGTTTGTCCATCCGCCTCTAGAGGATTGACCACAAATTCTCAATGGGATTAAGGTCTGGGGAGTTTCCTGGCCATGGACCCAAAATTTTGATGTTTTGATACCTGAGCCACTTATCACTTTTGCCTTATGGCAAGGTGCTCCATCATGCTGGAGTAGGCATTGTTCATCACCAAACTGTTCTTGGATGGTCGGGAGAAGTTGCTCTTGGAGGATGTTTTGGTACCATTCTTTATTCATGGCTGCGTTCTCAGACAAAACTGTGAGTGAGCTCACTCCCTTGGCTGAGAAGCCCCACACATGAATGGTCTCAGGATGCTTTACT
Source organism: Mixophyes fleayi (assembly GCF_038048845.1). NCBI lineage: Eukaryota > Metazoa > Chordata > Amphibia > Anura > Limnodynastidae > Mixophyes > Mixophyes fleayi. The sequence goes on from NW_027448355.1 coordinate 225,612, forward strand.
GTTGGCATGACACAGGACTGATGGTAGCGCTCACCTTTCCTTCTCCGGACAAGCGTTTTTATAGATGCCCCAAACAATCTGAAAGGGGATTCATCAGAGAAACTGACTTTACCCCAGTCCTCAGCAGTACAATCTCTGTACCTTTTTCAGAATATGTCTGTCCCTGATGTTTTTCCTGGAGGGAAGTAGCTTCTTTGCGGCCTTCTTGACACCAGGAAATCCTCCAAAATTGTTTGTCTCACTGTGTGTACAGATGCCAAGTCCAAATTTGGAGTCCTATTTTTACAGACTACAAACCCTAATCCAGGATTTTCTAGCAACCCAAATAAAATTGTCAATTCCTTTTGAAATTATTTAAACAATTTGCAATAAAACAAAAATGGAGAATTTCCATGGTGGAGAATGAACAATTCAACCAAAATAAGAAAATTGGGCGATGATTCTATGGACATGGACACGTTGCTTTACTGAATAGTGCAATTTAACTGGTATCTTGACTGGCGAAGATATCTATCCCGAACCCCAGTGATGTGCCCTATCCATGAAATGGAAAGCTTCAGATGTAGGGGGTTAGCTGTATGTACCTTTAGGTATTTGAGTTTGGTGAGTTGCTTTGGGAAATAAAAATGAATTGAGTCATTTTTACTAGGATTCGAAATATTCAGGTCTAACACCGTGAATTATCCCAACTAATTTTGTAACCTGAAAGAGCCGTAGGTATGAATATCGGGGAGGAGATTAGAAAGGGAGGTCATGGATTGAGTAAGCAGGACATAACCACCATATAACACAACTTTATATTCATGGGAGCCCAACTCAAGCCCCAATTTGTGTGCGTGGCTCTATGCCAAGGGCGGAAATGAGGAGAGAGGGCGCTGCCCCGGTGTGTGTCCGTATAGTTTGAAACGGAGAAGGCAATAAGTCATTGGCACAGGTGGACGAAATAGGATAAAGTGCTAGAACGTGTTTTAAAAATCTACCCTCAAAGCTCAGGCAGACCGGTGTGAGCTGCCTATAATCCAGCCACTCTGCTAAAGGCCTTCTTGACATCTAGCCCTGTAATCAGATGGGGTGTTTTTTGTTTTCTAATATGCAATAAATTGATTTATTACACAAGGCCTGACTAGTAAGATTAGGTCACCAAAACCTTAGCAAAACTTTCAAATCAACATTGCGTAAAGAAATCTGTCCCCACCTGTCCTTGCAGTTTGTAGATTCTTTTTGAAGACTGCATGGTTCGGAGATCTTATGTTCATTCTGACAATTTTAACGGTGAATATGATGTCTTTTATGCTGCTTTTTGTCTGGAATTTGTGTCTTCCTTAAAAAAACAGTTTACACAAAAAAAGTAAAGAAATCAGGCAATACCTTGTACAATGGTTTGGATCTATATTTGGTTTTAGGTATAACCAGGATCATGCCATGTGTGAAGGTTAGATTATAATAGGTTATTATATAATAGAAGAGAATTAAACATGTTGCTTAAGTAAGTCACTAAACTATAATACTGCCCTATAAATCTGTCCGGCAAGGGGCCTATGAGGATTTTAAGGCTTTAATGATCTTAGAAGCCTCCTTGGCTTTGATTTTCGAATATAGAAATGCCACTTGGATGGAAAATAAGTGGGTTAGATTATAGGGTTAATAATAGATTGGGTATCTTGTTAGGGCGCCACCATATTATACAGAAAGACTTCAAGTTAAGTTTTATTGGGGTCAAACACCAAATATTTTAGTTTATTTGTGAGCAGAGGGTCTGACTCTTCATAGAACGTCTTCTGTAGCCATCTTAGGATTTTAGTGGCCCCCTCTGAGAGAATTACATTTAGTTGCCCTTTAAGAGAAACCATTTTGGGGTAGTTTTTGTTATTGAGACATCTTTATATTTAGTTTTGATTTCTAAAATGTGGGCTTCCAGTTCGGCTATCTATCCCTGGTGCATTGTCTCTGGACAGAAACCAGACTGATCAGCTTTATCAACCGCCCAGATGGTATTGGGCAACAATTTACTCCGTCTTGTTGGCGTGGCATGAGTCATGGAGAACCATCAGAGCGCCGCTTAGTGTGGACAGGAAGGGCTGCAGTGTGGTGGACGTGGTCCATGTCCAGTCAATTTATAAATCTATAATTGTAATTGCTGTGGTTACTAATTCCTGATGTTCTGTGTGTGTTATATTTGTATGTCAGAAATGTTTAATCGTTTATAAACCCTACTGCGAATTGCTATCTAAGCTGCATGGGGTTCATATGTAACATTTTTCTATGATGATTTATTCTATATTTGCCTTTTATAAAGGATCTCTGATCATTTAATATTCTGCCCTATATTTCCTGACACCACTGTCCGCTTGTTCCAACCCAAGGCCCTGTGTGCTGCCAAATTGAAAATTGTCCCTAGTATTTGTCATTTTGGTTAGACGGCTGTGAAGATACCGGGTTTTCTGGCCCAATTCTACCCACTTCACACTGGCTGGCCACCCACGGGTGCCTTCCTATGCCAGGGAAGTCTACCCAGTACCTTCTAAGGTTCTTATTAGGCACTCAGGCAAATGTAGTTAGAAAAGTACAACTGTTTTATTATAACAAAAACAATCACTAGATTATTATATACACACAGTAAATAATGCCAGACAGGCTTACCACATTATCTGTCCCTTACCCCACTAGCTTAAGGAGTTAGTGGCCTGGATGTCCGAACTTGACGACCCGTGGATCTGCTGATGTATTACACTGGTAGAGAACAGCAACTATAAAAACCAACCTCCCTGCAGCTTCCAGTCCCATAATGAATATCCCCCCCCCCTCCCCCCGGAGTCGCTCCTTATATTTAGGATCTAATTTCCACAGTGTTTTCCCCTCCCTGGGCAAAACCCCTTGGTCTATTCTTCTTAATCATTGGTGGGTGCTGTATCATGGGGTTGGAGGGGGGGACTGGAGATGAGCTGTACTTCCACAGAAGGTCCCCTGCTAGGCTCTAGATAAAATGTTTGAACTAGTCATGTTCAGAACAATGGATACTAATTGGCCTTACCCCTCACCTGTATCCTGCAACCTGATCCCTACCCATAACCTCCCTGGTTTCACTTTAACGAAAATGAATAACAACCTCACTGCCACATCATCAATATACAATACACAATATACATATTTACAATGACCTACAATGTCCCCTTATCCACATGTAATTAGACACTGCAGTTGTAGTCTGTTGAGCTGGGGAACAAAAGCAAGGGCTATAAAAAGTACTTGCACTAATCCACATTATGTGAGAAACAAGGAACAGGATGGTTACAGTGTTATCAAACTCGTTTCGTCACAACAGCCAATTGGTAGCCATCTTTAGGGCTTACTGCATGTTATGTTACAATAGGTCTTGTTCAATCTGGCTATTGCATTGTGTTGTTCCGTATTACACACCTTCGTTTTTGTCTACAGAGTTGGGCAGTCTCACCATTGCTAATCTCATGGAAAAGGTGCGTGGATTGCAGAACCTGGCGTATCGGTTAGGACTGGATGAATGTAAGTTTCATCATCATCATCACTGTTTATAAGTAGAACAGGGGAGTTGTAATGGATGATATGAATGGTTATTGCATATGGTGGATAGGGAATCTGGGTAGTAGGGATGGATGCTGGGTAGGGAATGTGGGTAGCATCGGATGGCAAGTGGGTTGGGTAGGATGGAAGGTGGTTAGGAAGGATGATGGATAGGGAATGTGGGTAGCATAATATGACAGGTGGGTCGGGTGGATGGCAGGTAGGGAATGTGGGCATTGAAATGCCACACAGATAAGGCCACAGTCAGGAATCAAACTCATGACCCCAGTTCTGTGAGGCAGAAGTGCTAACCACTGAGCCACCGTGCTGCCCGTTCATTGTATGTTTTTTTTGTTTTGTTTTTTTTTATCTTGGTGGGTAAAACTGCTGCCAGATTTTAAGAAGGGCAGTGTCAGTGCAGAGCTACATCTCAATAATGATCCCGCAGTGGAAGTGCCACCCTTCCTAACCAGCAACTCAAATCCTTTTTGCCATTCTTGAAGTTAGTGTTGTACCCTGCAGTTCCTAAGTTAGCCACATGAGGGCGACAATGTTTTGCAGTTCTTGTTGAATAGCTCTTGATTGTAATTAATGCAGTATTTCAATCCCCCAATCCCATATAGATGTATATGACCAGGATCATTCTTAGCCAGTGTTTTGTCTTCGATCGTTCATATATAGAAATATACATTTAAACATTTTGTTTAACTGATTTTGGGGCAAGTCTGTTATACATCCTCTCGTATACATCCTGAATCATCCAGGCAAATATACCCTGTACATTATACTGAGGCTTTCACCCTGTTCCTGCATTATACCCTGTACATTATACCGAGTGTAACCTGAGGCTTTCACCCTGTTCCTGCATTATATCCTGTACATTATATCCTGTACATTATACTGACTTACAGATGGCTATGTGCACACTATGGTAGAGAATGTGTTGCTCCCCGCACATTGCCGTTATATACACCCAGAGCAGCACTAATCGTCTTGTATTTACAGCTCCCTTGTTTGTGGATTCCAAGCTGCAGCCAGCAGCGTTTTATAGCTTTACACACTAAATCCTGGCTACGTTTTTATGAATACCGGAGATTTATTCCTGCATTCTGCAAGAAGAATAGTCTATGAAGTAAATCCTGTCCTAGAAGCTGCAGCTGGACACTGGCGTTACACACTGGTGCAGACATTGACTCCACTGAACTACAGCTCCCAGCAGGTTCTGTGCATTGTAGTGCAGAACTTCTGTCATCTGGCTAATTTCCCTTTCATGAGTCCGGTGACCTCCACTTTTCATCCATGGACTGAGCATCATATGGGAGCAGAAGGGGACGTCTAATTGTCCCATCTGATTTATACCTCAGCAGTTCTTTAATTTTGTCTGGGTTCTGACACACTGTAAATTTCCTGAACTTTTTCATTATCTGCAATTTCATTCTGTGCGCTGGATGGGATTGCAGAGAGAGTTTGGATTTACAACAGAAATAAACATGAAGTCTATAAACTTTGTGTCTGCAGGTAATTGTGCGGCTGTCACCAGCCTTGCTGCGCCCGTTTCACCCCCCCCCCCTCCCCCTCCCCCATATACAATCACGTTACCAACCCACAAGTCGGAACCGTACCATGTACACTGTATACAAATCCTTTATCCTCCTGCTTTCAGTGGCGGAAGTCAGAAACTGTTTTCAGAAACTCTGATGCCCTTTAAAGGTTTATCTGTGGATGCAGTGGGACAGCGTTGCGTTAAGAGATCAATTTTTGTTATTTTCTTTGCAGTATAATTATATACAAGTAGTCACAGGCCAGGTCTGGATAGCTGAAATGTGTAAATATTCTGCATTGCTCATAAAGGATTTTGTGAAGTTTTGGAAATTTTGCGCAGGTATGCGTGGCGGGGAAGGGGGGTAACGCAAGCGGCGAAGGTGCGCGTGGCGGGGGCAAGTTAAGTGCTTTTCGCTGAAGCCGCGTAATGGCGGTGTGGGGACTGATACCCAGACCAGCCTCTGTTTAGTGCTTGGTCACCATGATTATATACTGATTATACACCTTCATAGAGTAGGAGGAGATGAGTGACTTTTATATTACGGTGCTTGAGTGGTGCAATTTGTAATATACTTCAACTGTAACCTAAACTAAACATCCTGAGCTAATAGATAATAATCTAAAGCTGGAAGAGGAACAGAATTTTGGGACCTGTCTCTATCCTGACCTTGAAATAATCTAGATATTCCTGGAGGAAGAGTCCACGGTACAGGGGCGGCCAGATCTCATCTAACGTCTGACAGACAGAGGCCATTTATATGCTGATGAGATTGCTGGGAATGTTTGGGGTCTTGTCGTGTGCTCACCTGCTGCATCATTTGCTGGAAGTTGTGATTACACAGCGCTCTCCAGGGGGCTGTCCAGCTGTCATGTGTGGGGTGGCGACTCTTCCCTTTGAATGGGAAATGAGGGGCAGAGTCCTGGCAGGGAGGGGGAGACGCCTTTTGGCACGTGGCTGCCTCAGCTGCTCCCACTGACCTAATGAATTGTGCAAGTGTCCCCAGGGACAGCTTGTGTCAGTTATTATGTCGTGTGGGGGCTCGGACACGTGCCGCACACTTCCTGCAGCTGGGTAACGAGCCTGGTGATAATGACCAGTGACCTTTCAGCAACAAGTGTTCTATATGAAGGAATAAATGCAGTTCTGTATGTGCTGCCCTATACAGATCACACAGGATAAGATGTGTGTAGTATCATTACTGTTTACATGTGTTCCCCATGTGTATGATAACTCGCACGATTAATCTGCGGCGTGACGCAGCTGCTCTTATATTAAAAATGTAATTGTTGCGGTGTGACGCTGCCTATCTGTTGTTTATAAGCGTTTGTCGCGGTGAGACTCTGTCGCTATGTTACTAATAAGGATTTGGAGCGGTGTGACTCTGTCGCTATGTTACTAATAAGGATTTGGCGCGGTGTGACTCTGTCGCTATGTTACTAATAAGGATTTGGCGCGGTGTGACTCTGTCGTTATGTTACTAATAAGGATTTGGCGCGGTGTGACTCTGTCGCTATGTTACTAATAAGGATTTGGTGTGACTCTGTCGCTATGTTACTAATAAGGATTTGGCGCGGTGTGACTCTCGCTATGTTACTAATAAGGATTTGGCGCGGTGTGACTCTCGCTATGTTACTAATAAGGATTTGGAGCGGTGTGACTCTGTCGCTATGTTACTAATAAGGATTTGGAGCGGTGTGACTGTCGCTATGTTACTAATAAGGATTTGGAGCGGTGTGACTCTGTCGCTATGTTACTAATAAGGATTTGGAGCGGTGTGACTCTGTCGCTATGTTACTAATAAGGATTTGGCGCGGTGTGACTCTCGCTATGTTACTAATAAGGATTTGGAGCGGTGTGACTCTGTCGCTATGTTACTAATAAGGATTTGGCGCGGTGTGACTCTCGCTATGTTACTAATAAGGATTTGGAGCGGTGTGACTCTGTCGCTATGTTACTAATAAGGATTTGGAGCGGTGAGACTCTGTCGTTATGTTACTAATAAGGATTTGGAGCGGTGTGACTCTGTCGCTATGTTACTAGTAAGGATTTGGAGCGGTGTGACTCTGTCGCTATGTTACTAATAAGGATTTGGTGTGACTCTGTCGCTATGTTACTAATAAGGATTTGGTGTGACTCTGTCGCTATGTTACTAATAAGGATTTTTTGTGACTCTGTCGCTATGTTACTAATAAGGATTTGGTGCGGTGTGACTCTGTCGCTATGTTACTAATAAGGATTTGGTGTGACTCTGTCGCTATGTTACTAATAAGGATTTTTTGTGACTCTGTCGCTATGTTACTAATAAGGATTTGGTGCGGTGTGACTCTGTCGCTATGTTACTAATAAGGATTTGGAGCGGTGTGACTCTGTCGCTATGTTACTAATAAGGATTTGGAGCGGTGTGACTCTGTCGCTATGTTACTAATAAGGATGTGGCGCGGTGTGACTCTGTCGTTATGTTACTAATAAGGATTTGGCGCGGTGTGACTCTGTCGCTATGTTACTAATAAGGATTTGGCGCGGTGTGACTCTGTCGCTATGTTACTAATAAGGATTTGGTGTGACTCTGTCGCTATGTTACTAATAAGGATTTGGTGCGGTGTGACTCTGTCGTTATGTTACTAATAAGGATGTGGCGCGGTTTGATGGTGTCTAATTCTAGCTACCATCAGACATTCGTCACCAGTCAGCCTCCTACTCTTTCATGGTGTTATCTGGAGGTTTATTTGAACCACTTGATAAAACCTGATCTTCAGCAGCTTTCTTAACACAAACATTTCCATAAGCAAATTAAGAATTCAT
>NW_027448355.1:235993-237236 GCF_038048845.1 Mixophyes fleayi
TCTCTCGCTCTCGCGCTCTCTCGCTCTCTCGCTCTCTCGCTCTCTCGCTCTCTCGCTCTCTCGCTCTCTCGCTCTCTCGCTCTTCTCTCCCCGCTCTTCTCTCCCCGCTCTTCTCTCCCCGCTCTTCTCTCCCCGCTCTTCTCTCCCCGCTCTTCTCTCCCCGCTCTTCTCTCCCCGCTCTTCTCTCCCCGCTCTTCTCTCCCCGCTCTTCTCTCCCCGCGCTCCCCGCGCTCCCTCCCCTCTCTCCTCGCGCTCCCTCTCCTCTTCTCGCGCTCGCTCTCCTCTTCTCGCGCTCGCTCTCCTCTTCTCGCGCTCGCTCTCCTCTTCTCGCGCTCGCTCTCCTCTTCTCGCGCTCGCTCTCCTCTTCTCGCGCTCGCTCTCCTCTTCTCGCGCTCGCTCTCCTCTTCTCGCGCTCGCTCTCCTCTTCTCGCGCTCGCTCTCCTCTTCTCGCGCTCGCTCTCCTCCTCTCGCGCTCGCTCTCCTCTTCTCTCGCGCTCGCTCTCCTCTTCTCTCGCGCTCGCTCTCCTCTTCTCTCGCGCTCGCTCTCCTCTTCTCTCGCGCTCGCTCTCCTCTTCTCTCGCGCTCGCTCTCCTCTTCTCTCGCGCTCGCTCTCCTCTTCTCTCGCGCTCGCTCTCCTCTTCTCTCGCGCTCGCTCTCCTCTTCTCTCGCGCTCGCTCTCTTCTCTCGCGCTCGCTCTCTTCTCTCTCTTCTCTCTCTCTCGCGCTCGCTCTCTTCTCTCTCTTCTCTCTCTTCTCTCTCTCTCGCGCTCGCTCTCTTCTCTCTCTTCTCTCTCTTCTCTCGCGCTCGCTCTCTTCTCTCTCTTCTCTCTCTCTCGCGCTCGCTCTCTTCTCTCTCTTCTCTCTCTCTCGCGCTCGCTCTCTTCTCTCTCTTCTCTCTCTCTCGCGCTCGCTCTCTTCTCTCTCTTCTCTCTCTCTCGCGCTCGCTCTCTTCTCTCTCTTCTCTCGCGCTCGCGCTCACTCTCTTCTCTCTCTTCGCTCGCGCTCGCGCTCGCTCTCTTCTCTCTCTTCGCTCGCGCTCGCTCTCTTCTCTCTCTTCGCTCGCGCTCGCTCTCTTCTCTCTCTCTCGCGCTCGCTCTCTTCTCTCTCTCTCGCGCTCTCTCGCTGTGTGTGTCTGTCTTTGCCGTCTCTACAGAGCCCCATCTCGGCTCCCTTTCCTTCCCACACCACGTGAATCATGGTTCTGGGTCTCCTCTCTGTGCAGGATGGGGTTTGGCTTTGGAGGA